>NW_020186929.1:306568-327384 GCF_900000015.1 Plasmopara halstedii | reverse complement strand
ACCGTCACGCACATAACCACCAAATAATGTACATACATCAGGCATCGTACTTGCAGATATTCATATACATTTAGACATACATCCCTGCTGCCACACTCTTTGGGTGTTTTGTCTCAGAAAATTCACTGTCAGGAACTCACAAGGCCTTTAAATGCCTGATCTTAATTACTTAACTTCCTCTTCCGTTGGATCGCCGTCGTATTGGTTGACCCACCACTGGGGATAACGACGATAATAGTGTCTCTGAGATTTTTTTTAGTCAAGCATGGCTAGCTTCGGAATTAGTATGAAGTCTCATCTACTAAAGCAAAGTGTTTCTAGTGACTAAATAAGCGTTTTAATGCATCCATCAAAATTTTAAAAATTTAAACCACGCCACTGATGTATTGCAGTCTTACCGTCTTACCACATGACTATGTTACCATTCTAACATCTCATTTGAAGGGACCAAGAAATCTCAGGACTTCACCACTAATCCATTTATGGCCATCTCCGACAAGAACACCGGCGAGGAGTACTCCGAGCTACATGAAATGGATCCGCACGAGATGTCAATCTACCCAAATTCTCTGACTACGATAAATTAAATAAGTCCACAAAAGAGACTTCCACGTCTTACTTCTTGAATGCAATGGACCGAGCCAGAGCGTTAGTTGATGAATTCGAGAAGTCAGCCGAATACATCCGCAAGGAGGAGAATACTCTGTTGTTGATGCTGCCAAGCAGTCGATGGAACATCCCTGGCAAGTCCGCACAAGAGTATGACTAGCTTGTGCGTGATTCTACAAACCACTATCGACAACGTCAAGGACAAAGGCTCCTCGACGCTATCGTCCCGGCAAAAGTAAGCTCCACTCGCGAATCGACATTTCATGGCTTTGAATTGCTGCAGAACCAATTCCTAAATACTAAAATAGCGATGGGTGAGTGGGCATCTGCTGTAGCCGAAGGTGTCCCTAGTGAGGCATCGGGGGCATCGGACAAGCTAAACGCAGAAGTCAAAGAACTCATTGATGGATCGTGTAGCTCATTTAAAGATTTCTCGTCAGGTCATGATTTGTTTGTAGGCCACTTGTTGATGATCCGATTTCGGTAATGGCTAGTATCTATTGGCATGCTAACTGGCATCAATTACGCACGTATATGCTTATGGTGTCCTCTTTAATATGCTCACGATAAATTTGAATTTTGCGGTCTTAACGATAGCATTGATCCCAAGTACGCCATACTGCTCTAAAGCTGCACCACAACACTTTCTAAGCGACATACTTCACATTAGGTACCTACTACCGCACAATCATTGTTTGCAATTAAGCTTTCGAATTTTCTATTGAAAAAATCGCAGCTACGGTTTGATTTGGTGCTTAAATCTCAAAAGTATAGGTTGAATGTTAGCGATAGTTTTACATTGATAGCCACTTACATGATTATATATTCAAGCTTCTCGTTTTCGGATTGTGATCGCCAGCAACAGTCAACGATGTAAAATGCTAATCACGTATGGAAAGAAATTATATCGGTAGTTAGTAAGCAACTTGTTTGAAAGCTCATATCAAAATATTAGAGCACTTTTACCACTGTCTTTGTTCTATTAGGCACAATGGGCATTACGGATTAAGAACTGACATGCGGACGCATAAATTCGAAAAATATTCTAATTATGGCACGCTCTACAAATACTTCGGGTAAAGAAGTTTGATAGATAAAACGTTACAGAGAATTACTAAGAAAAAAGGATCCCGGTCGATGGTTTTCCTGTGGCCCTGTGCAGCTAAATTGGTCGATGCCGGACTGCGATACTCCGAAAATAACTAGATTTAAGTGTCTGCCAACGCTGCCACTCTCGCTTCTTCGCCTGTTACAGCGCCTATTGGTGAAGTTATAAAGTTTGCCCTCTTTGTCGCTCCTTCATCAAGCGAAAAATGTCGAAAAAGGGCAACAATGAGATCGACACGCTTGTAAAGGTGCTGGAAAAGGGTGAAAAGGATAAACGTGACATTGATATTGACGACATCATTTCAAACCCTATATCATGTGGCTATCTACTTGACTTCTGCCAAAAACAAGTACGAAGTGAACGAGTTTTGAGAGTCGTATGGGTTGTTGACTAAAAATGGTGTAGTACTGCGCAGAAAATTTGAACTTTTTTATGGCTGTCGACAAGTTTAAAGACGAGTGCGGTTTGCTTGACTTTCGTGACCCAGAATCAGTGCAGTCGTGTAAAGAGATGGCTGATCAGATTTGGGCCGATTTTTTGTCGCTTAACTCTCCCAATGAGGTGAGTTTGCCATCTGATGATCGTGAACAGACTCAGGAGCGCATGAACCGTCCGGGTGAGTATCGCGGCAAGCTCTTTGATGTCGCAATGCAAGATGCAATAAAGACTTTGCAAAAAGACACACTTATGCGATTTCTCAAGGCACAGCAGTACACAGAAATGGCTTCGAAAGTTTTGGCTGTCCACGAATTGATTGTAAAGAAGGTGCTTGATTCGGACAATTCGTACCAGATTGATTTGCCGAAAGTAACGACACTTACGGACGAAAAGATCGCGAAAGGCAATTTCTCGCTAGACGAAATTTTAGATGACAAAATCCTTTTTCGTGAAATGCTTGACTTTCTTGGAAAAAGTGAGTGCCAATTGTTGTGCAGGGACGTTTTTCTTAACTAACTGAAATTGTATTTCACTAGAATTTAAATCTGAGAATCTAAAGTGCGCACGCCAAATTCGGCGATTTGAAGAGATGGCGCTGGAAATGAAGGCAGACGACCTTAAGGATTTTGCCTGGAATTTGTATCTTTATTTTATCGCGCCCAGCTCCCCTTTTGAAGTATCGTGCACAAATTTGGATCGCAAATCCGTTCAACTGCGTCTCGGCTGCCCAATTAAATCCATGTTTGATCCAATTAAGGAAAATACGATGCTTGTACTTCGGCAAGATCACAAAGCGTTTTTGCAGCAACTGCAGGCCAAGACGCTTAAGGATCGGCTGAGGGCTGAAAAGGCTGGAAACTCATCCCAAAAAAATGGGTTTCTTTCTAAGTTTAAAGTATTCTAATTAGCGCTTGACACAACGTAGAATGACATGCACAAGCCATAAACGTTCATATCTTCATCGTGTTACCATTCAAATGCATATTTTACAAAACGACTATCTTTTACTGCGTCTAGGACTCAATTGGTCCTGCTCGTGGAAAGCCAAAGAAGCCAACTCCATTTCCACGTCCTGTACTAAAGTGTGTATATGCTCGTTGCTCATATCGATGTCACTTTCCTTATCTTTTCTGTAAAACGTATTTCGCACTACATCATCGTGGTCTTGCTCCTCATTATAATCTTCATCATACTCCTCTTCTTCCTCATTATCCACGTTTTCGTCCAACTCTGCGACGGTGCGCACCACGGGTCCATTGTTCAGCGCCTCTAGCGTCACGTCTACTGCTGCCACGATTTCTTCTTCATCGTATAAAAATCGTATGTGCTTGCCTTGAAAGACCGGAAGCCCTTTCACAACATTCTCTTCGTCCTGAAAAAATTCGGAGCGAGCACCGAGCTTTGGCTGTGCACGAACGGCGGCATTCAGGCGCTCAACCTCCTGCGTGGTGAATTCTACAGCTTGGCGATTATATTCACTAGTAGAAATTTGCTGAGCATACTGTTTTGTATCGATAGCACATGTGTCATCCATGGTGTAATCAGCGTTCATTGCGCTACTCTTGAGCTCTTCGGTTTTATTGGTGACAGCGTTCTGCAATTATTTATCTGCATAGAGCTTTTTGACATAAACCTGCATTTTGTGTTGGCTATAATAGGTCTGCTCCAGTCAAATAGATCACAGAGCACTAACTGACAATGTCAAATGGAGTTTATGATCGTCGCGGTAGCAGCATTGCAGCTGATGTAGATGCTGCCATTGAGCGCATTGTTGACCAATTTGAAAGTGGCGATTTGGCGCTGCGTCTGGATGTGCTACGGGCCCTTAGTAGTCAAGCTAAGCTGGCCTTCGAGACCACACGTATGCGTGAGCATCTCACCAAACATCCAGTATCTACAGATATAATTCAAGGTTCTACAATGCAGTCGCAGTTGTATAATATGCTGGCCGAAAATCTGACTGTGGAAAGTTATAGCTGTAACTACGACGTTCAGCGCAACGTTGTGATGACCACAGACGTGCGATGGACGCTTCAACCCCAAAGCCACATCCGAAATGTAAAAAAGCGAAAAAAAATGACGACACTAGAGGCTACAAAGAAGACAGCGATGTTAACAATGTATAGGTTTGAGCGAACTAGAAAGGAGAAGGAAGACGAGGAAGATGAATGGGAGACTTCGATCTCCTTTACAGTCACTGTGGCTTTTGAAGCCAACTGTACAACTCCACGAGAGCTGCTGAACTTTGAAATGACATGTGAGCATGCCTATCCCAGAAGTTACTACGAGGATCAACAGCAATCATACAATGAAGGAACGGATGCTGATAGGACAGAGGAAATGCAACACCACCACCAGCAAACGAAAGAGGAGCAGAATGACATTATAACGGGCCAAACAGAAAGGAATAGAAGAGATTTTGGCGAGAATTGTCGCTCCTTTCGTTTCGATGATGAGGTACTAGCCGACATCTGTAATTGGATGGGACCCGACGATGACGAGCTGGACCTTATGGAAGTCATTGGCTTCTTCATGGCGCTTCCTGTGTACGAGGATGAGTGGGTCATAGACGAACGCATATGTGAAATCCTTTTTCAAGGCGAAATGGGAGTATGCACGGACGAGGAAAGCTGCAGCAGTCGCGACGATGAGATAGGCTTAGACGGTGAATGACATTGCTACGATTATAAGTATAGTTGTAAATTTGTAAGTCGAGGCGTCAGTAAACCCTATTTCCGGTAGGTCTCACGCAAGACGTTTCAATTACGGCCGGCGTGTCCATTGAAGCACTTCTATCGACCGCTGCGTCTTTTTTTATTTAAATGCATCAAGCATGGCGGCCAAGAATTTAAGACTACAAGGTAGTATACAGACACTGAGGCCACCAGTTTTAACAACGCAAGATGATTGCATCGACGATTTGTATGAGCGCAATGCATTCGGTGATGAAGATAATTTGCTTGAAAGTACTACAGCAAAGGCCGGAACCAAATCGGAACGAGACGCAATAGAGTCATATGATACCAAAGATGCTAGTTGTAGCAAATTTCAGGGACACAAGATGCAATTTGACGTGTGGGTAGCACGAAAGGACAAGTATGAACGTATGGCAAAAGCATTGAATCAGCTGGATCCAAGTCGGGCTGCTGCTGAGGAGTCCTGGTTAGAGGTAGCGGTGGCGCTTGCAGCGACTGATTGTCAACTAAAGACAGGAAAGACGTCAGTGTGTGACTGTCCAGGCGTGTGTCGTAAGCCTGCACATTCTGTAGTCAGACAGCGCACGCGTTGTCAATGTTCAGCGCGGAAATGCTCTCTTTGCAGACGCTGCATAGGTACAAAGCCAGGAGAATTAACTCCAAAAATGATCGCAGTGCTGGAACCCTACGAAGGGATCGTAAGCGAGGCTCTTAATAGTACACCAACCATATTAGCCCTTGCAGAAAAACTTGCTCGCACAGGTGAAGGCCAAAGCCTTAGTTTGAAGGATGGTACTAGCATTCGCATCACAACAGCAGCCTATCGAATGGCCCAAACTGTCCTGGCGCAGTGCAGCGTACTGGAATCTACAGAAGGGGTGAAATTACAACACCCTTGCACATGCCCCGTTCGCTCACTTGGAGATCTCTGGTTAAAATGGAGCTCGAAAAATCACACGTTCTCGCGCGTGCCCCTCACCGAATTCGAAGCGAATTCTTTCTCAGCAGGTACGCGACAGATGATGGATCAAGAAAAAAACGAAGACGGCATCATGACATACTACATGACGCTTAAATGGCACGCGGCGGTCAAGCCGCAGAAAGGAGACACTGCCAAGATAGCTGCTCGTCGGGCGCTTACGACCGATCAGAAGAGACAAAACGCTTTGTTCCTTCGACTTTGTAAGAAATATTGGCAAAAAGCTCAACTTCGCGTTGCTGAATACCTTCAGAAGACGCTGGCTGCAACAGGAGATGCACAAAACTCTGGTAAATCTGTTTCAGATGTTGAGATGGCGGCACTAAACCGTCTAGGCGTGCGGCGTATGTTGCAATGGATACAAGAAGATGCAGAAGCTGTGGAGAATGCGCGCCAGGAAGAAGCTCGTGAGAAGGTAGAGGGAGGACTTGTGGCGCACAATGCTTGGGTACGCCGTAAGGACCGCCTTCGTATTCGGATGCCGATTGCGGAGGTAAATGAAGACGGCCGATCTTCTCGACATGTTCCACCACCTCGTTTTGACTTTTCCATGGGCGCTGGTGTAGTGCGTCATACCAAGCCTTGCCGTCCACCTGGCTCTACTGCTGAGCTCATGCAGAATAGCGGTCTTAAGTACGTACATGCAATGAGTGAAGGGTTTCAAGGTCGTGGAGGCGACTTGGAAAAGAGCAAACAAGTTCTTGTTCAGCAGGGTCATGTGCTACGCGAGAATTTTGACCAAGGCATAGAAGAAAATGACGAAGATTCTGCTAAACCGACTTCCGAAGACCGCTATCTTTTTGAACGCCGCAACAACCCCGTTTTGCGTAAGAAAGCTGAAGCAGACCGCCGTCGACGAGAGCAGAGTCGTGAAAATTACGCAGCTTGGGTAGCACATAAGGCAATGCGAGACAAAGCAGTTAATTATATGAAGCATCTTCCATCGCCACGCGAAGGGGCAGAAGATGACCCCGTAAGCGATCATAATACCAACTGCGAAGGCGATTTCGATAAGAAGTTAGATTTAGGTGCTTCTGCGACGCCAGCGGCGGTGCGTTGGGAAGCAGTCGGGAAAGCACTTAAAGCAGTGGACCGCACTCTTTTAGATACGTGGGTACGATGGAGTCGCGGCTATCGCAGTGCTGGACGCTGTCGAGCATTCTGGGATAGTTTTACTCCAATTAGTTGTGACGTCCATTGTACATCTTCACCATTGCGAAACGTATTTCTGAAGCTGCTACATTGTCGTCCATCAGGCATTAAATATCGACAGGCCTGTGTTGACTTGTGTTTAAAGCGACACAAAAAGGCTTTAGCTCGTGGAGATGCCGTTGACAAAGACGGCGACGAGCTTGATGAAGATTTGGATGACAGCAAGCTGATCCAACAGTACGGATCAGTAACTGGGCGCGAGCTAACTGCCTTGGTTCGAAGTGTTGGTGTTATTTTGCAGCCCGAGGAAACGCAGCGGGTCGTAGAGTTCTTTGCAGATCCTGAAGAGGTCCAAGCATCAAGTGGGGCAATTCGTATATCACTTGAGTCATTCCTCGCTGTTGTGGGCGATGAACGTCACGCATCATGCCGCGGAAATACGGATCAGTTGCTGAGATCGGTTTGTATGTGGGAGACTGTGTGCCACGAATGTGGCATGCTAAATGCTTTCCAACTCGTACTCGGCACAGAAGGTTCCAATCATCGGCGTCGAGCAGAGCTACCTGGACATGTGTGTCGACGTGAAAATTATGGGGGCAGATTTAATTGCTCACCTGAAAGTGATATGGTTGTTGTCCAGCGTGTAGCTCCCCGACGCTGCGCCTTCGCAGAGTGGGATGATACACAAGCCGCACCATACCTAAAAAAGTTGGAGCTGTGGTCTGCAGCGCCTCGAGAACAGCACGTTTTGCGTGAGTTGGTGACCTCTGGGCAACCACCAAGTATCCCTGTGCTCGAAAGGGATGACGATGATGACACATTGGATATGACCACAATGCTACGTTTGCGGTGGAGGATGCCAGAATCGGGGGATGGTGGACCGCCAGCTTTTTACCAGCTTGAATCTGCAGGGGCCGAGGGATCAACAACATTTCGACTGAATAAATACCACGAGATTTGTCGCGATCCGAAAGATTATTCCGACAACGATGGTCTCCCTCGTTGTAACTTTACTTTGATCGGTTTGATGCCAAACACCAAATATGCTATCCGTGTTCGTGCACTAAATGGCTTCGGGGCTGGTGCTTATGCTTTCTCATACTTCGTAACAGCTCCAGCAAGACCTGCTGAACCCCTGCCCATCGCGATCGCCCCTCACAGTGTAAAACTCGCTTGGGAAACTTCGTCATACTATGCACGGCGACTGCGAGAGTTGGAAGTAGTCTTTCGAGAGGCTGATGCCGACGGTAATGGTCGAATATCACGTGACGAGTTTATGGAAGAAATTGAACGCCGTAAACCAAAGCTTGTCGCTTTTCTCCAGCAGGCTACCGCTGGAGCGACCGCAACTGATAATAATGCAGCACGACTGAGTGTATTTGATGCTATCGAAACGGACGATAACGAAAGCATTTCATGGGACGAATTTCTTCGGTTCTTTCATGAAGTTCTAGATCTTAGTGATACAGCATCACAGAGCTCCCAAATTTCCACAAGTTCTTCAAGGTCCTCGACAAGACATCGTGGTTTGCTCAGTGGCTCAAAGTCATCTCATGCCATAAAAAAAACTACAAAAAGTAGCAGCAGAGCAGCTTCGAAGTGTCGATACATTCTCAAACAATGCCTCAACGAGTCCACACAGGAATATATTGAGATCTATCGCGGTACTACACCCAGGTTTGAGGTATTGGGACTGCACAGTGGATCGACTTATCAATTCCGTGTACAGGCGATCAATGCAGAGGGTCGCGCTAGTCTGCACAGTGAACCTGTTATCGTCAATACACTGTTACCAACTCCAGCTTCACCGACAGTCAATACGGCATCTTCTGAGCCAGCAGTGCAAAGTGAGTGTTTGCAGCTGCGTTGGTCAGTGGCTAAGGCATTGCCAAGCTTATCTTCTGCGGCCTTGCGGGTGTCCGATGGAACTGATGGTGAAATCTCTCGATTGCTTAAGGAGTGGGCCCAAGAAACGAGTTTGGATGATGGTGCTGTTGACTTTAAGGTTCGCTTTGATCGCTATGATGTTGATGGCAGCGGATATCTCGAACTTCCCGAATTTCAAACACTTTTGAGCGAGCTGGGTGTACCACCGACACCAGAACGACTCGCTGCATATCTCGCAGCCTTTGACCTCGATTCCGATGGCAAGATCTCATTTTCCGAATTTGCGCGTTGGTGGACACAATCTGAGGTGCACTACGTATTAAAACGTGACGCTGGTTGTCGGGACCAAGAAGTACAAGCAACAGGTACCACGAATGCAGACGAAATGCGCCTTGTGTGCTACCGTGGATCTGAGTCAATAACTACCGTCAATGGACTGGAACCTAACACTCGTTATCGTTTTCGCCTTCGAGTCGTGGGAGCTCATGCATCAAGCGCACTTAGTGAAGCACTAACAATTTGTACTGCTCCTAGCGTCCCAACGTGTGTTGGGAGAGTGGAGGTGGGCTTTGACAAAGCACTGGTTTGCTGGCATCCAGGTCCTGGTGGAGCAACACGATATATCGTGGACTGCAAACGCATTGAGTGCCTGACTAAACAAGCTGTTACTTTCAATGAAAATGCAAGTGAATGGCGTCGAGCATATGAAGGCCGCGAACCCCTGGCATATATCCGTGAGCTGCAGCCTGAGACGGTATATCAAGTACGTGTGTTTGCACTGAACAGCAGCGGTATTTCGAGCGCGCAGTCGACAATCTCGCAACTTTGCACTGTCAGTAAGGAATGTGCACAGCGTCGTGCCCGGTTGGTGAAACGGCCATCAGGAGCTGCCGACTACTTCACTATCGAATGCGGTCCAGAGGAAGGAGACATAGTACTTGGTGATACAGTACTCTTCTGCGAACGCCTCATGCGTCGCAACAACGATGCTGATCGTTCCTTAAAATCGAATTTGAATTTGGCGCAAGCCTCAGACTATTCTGTCTGTAGCTCTACTGGAGGCGCCGAGGTCGTCGGGGAACGCAACATCGCAGCGAAGGTCGTTGGGATCTCTCAAGATCGTCGCCAGGGAAATGTTCTGGCTTTGTGTGTTCTTTGGTGCACTGTTCAAATTTACGACGTGGAATCATCGAAGGTTGCTTCAAGTCGTGGTGGCTACAGAAAGCAAAATGTGTCATTCACTCGCAGTTCTGAAGCAAGCGTTGACAGCTTCTCGCTTGCTCCTGACCTTAAGATATCAAGGCGTGAGCGTAATTTGTATCGCTTTGACACTTTCCGGGCGAAGTGGGAAGATGAGGCTGCTCGATACCCGGGTTCATGGGATAAATAGCTCTAGAATTGATTACAGGAAGGGCAGATGGCAGAAAGCATCTACGTATGCGTTAGATTATGCAGTCTACTTGATAATTTGAATGCCTTGAATAAGTTCGCACAGCTCATCGTCAACATACTGTAGTGCACTCTGCGTCTGATCACGCTGGCGACCATATCCATGCAGCTGTTGCAATAGCGTCGTTGCATTGGGCTCGTTTGAGTCAGCCTTACGAATAAAAACCACGCTATTCACATCTTGCTCGCTCGGCTTTAATTGCAGCACGGCACGCGAGCCTGAAAAGACACGACGCAGTCGCGCGATGATACTCTTGTACAAACTGCTGTCTCGACAGGAAACATTGATAAGGAGCACACCACGGGGGGCGAGCAAGCTGTGAGCTTGAGTCAGAAATGTCTCTTCCACGAAGCTTACCGGCGGACAACTCATGCCTACATCGCGCTGTTTGGCATCCACATCCACAATGATAGAATTGAAAATCGGCTTCTTTGCATTCATAGTTTGCTCTGCTACGTATTTCAGTGCATCAGCCACAACTACGCGCATTCGCTGGTCTTGCTTGAATCCAAAGTATTGCTTTGCCACTGTTACAATCGTTGGATCCAACTCACATGCCGTCACATGCATACCTGGGATATTATCATGCAAGTATTGTGCCAGACAGCCACCACCAAGACCAAGCACCAAACTGTGGTGCGGAGTTTCGATTGATAATCTGGAAGACAATGAAGCCGCGTGCAGCGATGCAACCATGCCCTTATGATACTCAAACGCCAAGAAAGAAGTGTCCACGCCAGCCACTTTGGCCTGCGCTTTCTTTTTTTTCTTCGATCTTTTCTTCTTGTTCATGCTTGGTTCAGCTGCATTCTTTTCGAATGTCATGTCGATAGAATTATCAACTGCGGAAGACTCAGACGGAGCCAACTTGGCAGCAGCGGCAGATGCAGTACTATCACAAGGCAATACTTTCACCTCACTTTGTATAACATTAGTATTGGAGAGAAATACTAGACGACGCAGCGTTTCGCCGTTTTCCGCAGTCTCCTCCACGAAAAATGCACCGCTGAGTGATGATGCACCCCGGTGTATAATGTTCCGCGAACCAAGACCTTCTTCTAGCGTCAGATACGGAATCATCTCATCCGGGCTTAGTGTGTCAGGAGCCAATTCCATCACCTTAGCATTGAGCTCTTCCTGCACCTTGGCAGTGCTCTCAAAGTCGTGACCATTACGGCCAAGTGCGACAATAATAAGGCGACTGAATCCAGCTCCAGCAGCAAGTTCGTTCGCTCCCTCCTCCGTCGAAAACATCCACTCATGCTCACGACCTTGCGGAATTAAAAACACTGCACAGCTGCCATTTGGTCCGCGCATATAGACATCGACTAAACGCAATGTGAAACGTGGATTGACTTGACTATGCGAGCTGATCGTTTGACCTATCTTATTGGTCGCGTCTACCTTATTGGCAATAAGTTCAATCGTCTCCTGTCGTCCGACCTCTAGCTGACGTAGCGCCATCTGTTTCATAGCAAACCATTGCGTGGCTTCCACCTCGTGCGTTAGCCACTGTAGACGTACCTCGCCAACTTCACTGACAAATTGCTTAGCGTCATACTGCGCTTTTTTCGCTGTCTTTTGATCTGACTTTGAACACTTAAGCGCCGCTACAAGAAATGGAACAAATGGTTTGCGCCTATCATGCGGAAGTTCCTGTACGCCTACGCTCCAGTGCGTCGGCTCTGTCTCTGTTTCATCTTTCATGCTAAAAAAACTGAGAACGTGGTGTAGAATGAAGTCTTGTGCCATGGTGACACAACAGTAATGGCCGCCCGGAGCGAGCACACGTCGTACTTCTCGTAGCATCTTGTTGGCGTCTTGTTTAATCTCAGCCGTATTTTCGGCCATTAAAGCATCAAGGGCACCCTTATCCATGACTAAATCGAAGCTAGCGTCCTCCAGTGTGCGCATATCTGTCATGTCCATCACCTGCCACTGAAGTAAAGGATGTTTGCGCCGCATTTCGTTGATAACAAGCTCACTAAAGTCCACACTGCATAAATTCGAAAAACCATCAGCCGCTAGATCTGCACTAAGCGCCGAGTTACCACAGCCCACAACCAGCACGCGCAATTTAGCCTTAAGTCGACGTAACAAAGATGGCGGCGCTTTATCGGGAAGGTTTAGCACAAACTGCAGCGCGGAACGCAGTGAGTTATAATCTCCATACCATTCAAACGCCTTTTCGCCACGTTTCTGAAAAAAATGGTCCCAGTATTCCTGCTTGCGGAATTCCTCGGCTTTGTACGGTAATAATTCGTGAGCTTTCGTCGAGGTCATGTTTTTGAAATGACGGTCTTGCTTCACCATTAAATCGCAGACCCCTGTGCAAACCGATTATGATGCTTTTTCTGAAGTAGTGATAAATGAACAATATCAAGAATGGACGGCACCAACACCCGTACGTGATCGTTCTTCTTGTGTTTTTCTTGATACTTTCAACACTTGTTTAACTTGCGACTCAATGTCGTCTTATCAGCCAAGAAGGCACTAAGTGCAACAGCCAAGGAATTTTCGTTCAACCCCGGCGCTGCCACCTGGACGCCACCTGCGTCCTTCGTGCCGCCGCCCCCAGCACCTGCTCCACCCCGAGCGTTTGATGTCGCAATGCCAGTTCCAAAGAAAGGTGGCGCTGCTGTGCTAGGTGTCACGTCTACACTTCCGGTATCACCTCCTGCGGATGAGATAAATACTTTGACCTTAGAGGAAAAGCCAAAGGAAGAACCAAAGAAAGAACCAAAGGCGTTGGAGCCCAAGGAAGACGTAAAAGACGATAAGTTTAAATCTGAAGACACGCCAGATGATGAGGTAGCTGATGAGGATGATGCGTTTAGTGAAGATGTGGAGGTCGGTGACGAGGATCCGCGTGAACATCTAAATGTTGTGCTTATTGGCCACGTCGATGCTGGAAAGTCTACACTGTCCGGCAACTTGCTTTATCTTATGGATATGGTAGATAAACGTACTATTGAGCGCTATGAACGGGAAGCCAAGCAACGCAACCGCGACAGTTGGTTTCTGGCTTACATTATGGACACGGGTGAAGAAGAGCGTGCGAAAGGAAAAACTGTCGAGGTTGGGCGCGCTCATTTCGAGACGGAAACTCGTCGCTTTACCATTCTAGATGCTCCTGGACATAAAAGTTACGTGCCTAATATGATTCAGGGTGCGTCGCAGGCTGATGTCGGTTTACTCGTGATTTCGGCTCGTAAAGGTGAGTTCGAAACAGGATTTGAGCGTGGAGGACAGACAAGAGAGCACGCCATGTTGGCTAAGACATTGGGCATTAACAAGCTCATTGTTGTGATTAACAAGATGGACGAATGCGATTGGAGTCTAGAACGATTTGACGAATGTATTACAAAGCTTCGGCCGTATTTACGAATGTGTGGCTTTGCTGTCAAACGTGATGTTTTCTTCATCCCCGTTTCTGGGTTACACGGCGACAATGTTAAAGTGCGCGTAGATAAGGCCAAGGCTCCGTGGTATGAGGGGGATTCGCTTATCAACCACATGGACACCTTGCACATCGGAAACCGTAATCCAGATGGCCCCTTACGTGTGCCGATTTTGGACCGTTACGCTGAGCGTGGCACTATTGCTATGGGCAAAGTAGAGTCCGGTACCCTCAAGACTGGTCAAAAGGTGCTACTTATGCCTACAAACGCTACGGCTGTTGTGCATCAAGTATACATTAATGATCAACCTGTTCGTACGGCAAAGCCTGGTGAAAATGTTACAATGCGTCTATCCAGCGGCCTTGATGACGTCCAAAAGGGTTTTGTCCTATGCGGCATTCATGAAGAGTCTCCTCCTCGCGCGATACATGCATTCGCAGCCCAGATTGCATTGGTTGACACACTGGAGCACCGCCCGTTGCTAACGGCTGGTTATAAATGCGTTCTCCATATTCATACCGTCTCCCAAGAGTGCGTGGTTGCCAAATTATTGCGACCTATTGACCCAAAGACGGGCAAGCCGGTGAAGAAGCACGTGACCTTCATCAAGCAGGGCCAATCGGTTATTTGTCGAATTGAAGTGGAGCAGAGCATCTCAATCGAGACGTTTGCTACTATGCCACAGCTTGGGCGTCTTACTCTTCGTGACGAGGGAAAAACAATTGCCATTGGTAAGGTGATGGCGCTTGAGAAGTAGAGCAGGCAAAGGAAAAATAAAGGAGGCAAGAGATGGCGCTGAGAAATATAACACTCGTGAAAATATCATGGTCACAATTCGCCGTTTCTCTGCTGATATTAATGCCCGGTGTACAGCGAGCTGCTCCAATACACTCAGAATGCATAAAACTTATTCAATTCATCCCCTATATTTGCTTGTTCTACTACAACAACTCTAGGCTCCAGACGAAGAAGCAATGGCGAGGGACATCTGATCGCGCGCAATCGCAAAAATGGCAACAAGTGAGGTCAGCTGTAGTCCCTCAGTTGTGCCATTAGACAGCCGGTGCTCGACGTTAGCTAGCTCGTCATATAAATACATACGGCACTGCGGCGGCAGGTCCAATTCCATGGTGTAACGATATACATCCTGCAAGATATCGCTGGTTGCATACCCTTTGATCTTTTGCATCTCGGCACACTTGCGCACAGCTGTTGTAAAGCTTTCGTTAAAAAGCCAACGAGTTACCAACTCAATGTCTTGGGGCAACGGATTGCCCGTGCACAAATACACATTAGCCTCATTAATAACGTCATGGGCCATAGACGTCGCCTGCAAGATATTGAGGATACGGCGCATGTCGCCCTGGCCTAGACGCAGAATGGCCTTAAAACCGTCCTCGGTCATGTTCAGCCTGATGCATCAGCACAGCTTCATATCAATTATAAAGATAATTTATAACACAATCAATAGCTGTAAAAACGTACTTCTCAAGTTCGGCAATGTGTTTGACTCGATCACTTACTTGATTCTCATTTAACGGAGCAAAGCGGAAGCGCGTGCATCGCGATTGCAGTGCTGGAATAATCTTACTCACGTAATTGCAGATGAGGCAGAAACGTGCATTTTTAGTGTATTTTTCAATAACGCGGCGCAACGAAAACTGCGCATCATTTGTCATGGAATCGGCCTCGTCGAGTATGATAAGTTTGACACCCTGACTAAATAGCTTTTTGGTGCCGGCGAACTCCTTGATCTGATTGCGTACCACATCAATGCCACGGTCATCCGACGCGTTAAGCTCCTGCACCATCGAACTGTAGTTTTTGCCGTAAAGTCGTCGCGCTGCTGCAATGATCATGGACGTCTTGCCTGTTCCCGGAGGTCCATAAAACAGCAAGTGGGGAAGCTTATGTGCATCAATCAGGCGGTTGAGTGTCGCTATAATATCCTGATGGGCAATAAGATCATTTAAAGATGATGGACGGTATTTCTCTACCCATGGCCACGACTCAGTCGAGCGATTGCGGCTTGAGATTCCCTCAAATGCCGGCTCCTCCATTGCCTTCATTTCTACGTCAGTCATGATATTATTCAAATTGGACGAATTTCGAAGATTTGATGTATTTTAATAAATGAACGATCACTATTTTGCAACTCCACGGACGTTAAGTTCCAGACGCAAATCGTGATCGGTCCAACGTTGGATCTACTACTACTTTGAGACAGCGTCGCCTCTTGATAACCTAGATCTATTCAAACTAATGACTCCTCTCATTTTAGCTCATGTGGACTCCCAGTGCGTTGCTATGGTGATGTAGCTGCGAATGAGTTACATCGGCGAAAGAAATCGAGAAATATTAGTCAATGACGTCGAGAACATTAAAGTGAGGAAGAGCAAGCATATTCCAACGAGATATTACATCAAGAGTGTAGTGGGCGACATCGAATATGGAAGAGCTTGATTACTACTTGACTTTGAGTAATGCACCCGGGTTAATTTACTCATCCGCTTAAGGCGTTGGTGTTGTTTGGAAAGGGCAGGTGCTAATGTCTTATACCGCGACGATGGAATAAGCACAAGATTGAGTGTGTTCGATATCATAAATTGAATGATTGACGAGTCACTAGCTTCCGCGTCGCGCTGGCGCCGATGATGAAGACAAACGCTACTGATCGACAGCGTACATGCGGGTGTCGTGGAAATTGCCATTTGTGCGCTGTGCCGATGACTTTACAAGGAAAATTATTTCAAAAAACCGTTTGGTCAAGGTCGTAAGGACTCAAAAAATGCAACTTGCACGCTATCGTTGTGCTGAATATATGTATACCCATTGACCTTAATCTCGCAATTACATTGACATTTAGTGGCATACAGCGATACCAACTTATCAATCGCCTTTTGAGTCCAGATCACCATGCCCACCATGCGCAACTGAGAGATCGCGCATTCGTCTTGATGTTTGATCGAGCGTAAAGTCTAGCATAGTGCAGCGATAGACACGTTAATGTATTCAAAAACATTACATAGATCTCGACTTCGGTATCCGAATTATTCAACGGCTCAAGATGTGAGTCACCGACCCTGGGCTCAAATGGTTAGTTATTTGACCTGGAACCGAAAGGTTCCTAATTCGATACCCTAGGACCGGAACAAAGGCAGCCGGAGATTGGTCACTAAAGCGGACGAGCAAGTACACCTAACAGCTCTGCCAACCTGCATCCTGCGCTAAAGAAAGCTTCATCCTAGCGTATGGGTTCCGGTAGCTTATATCACGATCGATTAATTACTGTGTTTATTTCTATTTTGTTTTACTGCCATTCCAAGCGGAAGGGATCATCTATATTTTTAAGTTTGTTCTCCACGAACATAGACAGTCAGATAAGTCATTGCTGCATTTATTCCAGACAAAAACACTTATGTAGGGGGATATATGAAATTTAGAACAAATTTAGTAAGGACCTAAAATTTATATCATCATTTAGCCCACTTTTGAGTGAGCATATCATTGTAGCACACTCACGGGACAAATCGACAGCAGGATTTACGTCGCAAAGCCTCGAATGTCTTTGGCTATGGCTCGTGCTTCTCCAAGTGTGACTGGAGTAGGTGAAGGTTTCCAATTGTCTGGAAACTTTTCATCGACGAGGAAGGATCGAGCATCTTCCACAGAAATGCGATCATCACGATTAGCGCCGAAAATCAAAAGCAAAAACGATCCTTCCGTGAACGCTTGAGTCAAGTGACTGTCAGTCACACTGAAACGTGGGTCACTTTGATACTCGGTAAGACGAGCCTTGTAGGCCTTACCGACCCCTTCTGCATCCAAAAACCCGTTTTTAGCTCGCAATAACAGGCTTTTGACCAGCGTCGTATTGACTGCAGCTGGGTCGTGGCCATAATAAGTCGGGGGTCGAGATAGCGAGATCTGGTGTTCAAGGCGAGACAGTGTGTTGAGTGTTACGAAATCAGGCAGGATTGACAGCATCACGGAAATGAGATCATCGGCCACATTAAAGTGTGTTTGGATAGCGTTTTTAAGAAATGATTTGGGGATATCTACCCCGTTGCGCTCGACGAAGCCGAAGTTGGCGAGCGTGTTGAGGGCAGGGCAGGGACTACGGCGCCAAGATGTTGTATTGGCAAAGCCCGAACCGTCTGAAGGCTTGAAATATACTCCTTGAGGCACGGAATAGGTCGTGCCGGTAGAAGGACTTGCGAACGAGACGACGACCGCGGCGGTGACGAGTCCACAAATGACAGAAACCATGATCAAGTTATGCGTGGCAGACGGTGAAATGAATAATAAAGAAATTGATGAAGTTGGCATTCCGATGGTGCATCATTGTCTCCTGTACATGACATTGGATCAGATGATTCTACATTATCAAGCATAGATACCGAGCGTATTAGAAGTTGTCATTCCATTCATACGGTTCGACAATTTGTACAGTATTCGAGAAGTTCTTTATTAGCATATCAAGAAGCGACTAGAATTGCGAAATTGCTGGCAGATCTTACATTCTGACGTGCCAAACTTGGCGTCATCATCTGGAATATTAAAATGCTGCGCATGCAGCAGCGCTTTGCAGCAGGCTATAGGTTTCTGATTCTGGCAATAATTTGATTTTAATGATAGTGAAGAGTTTCTAGTAATCTGAGCATCATAAAATAGTGCAGTCGACAAAGTAGAAGAACTTTTGATATATTGCCGTACTTTTTGGCTTAATCAAGAACATTCATGCAGTCTTGCAACCTTTGAAAATTGTACAAATCTTGACAAATTTCGGACTATGGATCGTAACAGTGTGCTAGTAATCTATAGTGAGCGAAATCCTGCTCTAATATAGACAATCTGGACCCGTTTTAAGAAATTATTTACTGATTCCAACGGGAGTTTACTCTGCATATTTTGTTTTGATATCTCGTTTCCGTTGATTTCTAATCCATGCTTGAAACAGATGTCGTGCTCATCCCAGTCTGAAGTGCACTGGAATTTGGTTTTCGACAAAGTTTTAGAGGCAGCATCAGACCCTTAAACTTCTGGTTGCTGCAATTTATTCAAAGCCAGTCTTTGGAAACTATATCTACGCAGTTCTATGGCCATACATAGATGCAGACATTGATTGACACATAACCCGTCAGATAGATTAGATATCGTGAAAACAGAGCAGCAGAGCAATGTAATTAGGTAGCATCTCCTAAGCAGGAAATCTTAAATACGGCATGAGAGCAAAGGCTGTAGATAAAGTTACCCCTTTTAAATCTCCACAGAATGAAAAAGCTAATTCACAAAACTCGCGTCATTTGTTTGACAGTAAAATAATAATTTAATAGAAGCTATAACTAGTGATGCAACATTAAGTACACACCAACATATCTAATATTATTTGAAAGCTTTTGTACTTTTTATGATCCTATGAGAGATTTTCAGCTGTGCAAGACTGAATAGACGTATTGCACTTGAAGCGCGATTTAAGCTCAAAATTGTAGGGAGCCCACTCATCATCAGATGGGCAGAGTAGCCAAGGATCCTATCGATCATGAGCTGTTCCAGCAACGTTTTCGGAATGGATCATCACATTTTTGAGCAATATTTGCTGTTGCACCAACTCTTGTTCAGTCCACGTAAGTGAAACTCTACTGATTTTCCCCCTTGATTGATCCCATCCACGGATGCACGATGGGGGCAGACGGCTATATGACGATGCATACCAATCCTCTGCGATGAATGCACGAGATAGTCTGAGCGACCCCTAATTTATCAAGCACCCGCATCTTTCAACAATGTAAAATCGATCTCAATGTCAGAAATAATAGTGAGCTAACCAAACTTAACTAGGCAATTGCATACGCCTGGCTGTCAAATCAAGAACCCTGCCATCTCCTCATGAAATTTAAAGGTAAACAACCTGCATATACTTTGCTATCATAAATCTGCGATGTGGGCTCAACGGACTGTTACGTTTTGTTTTTCCCGCCGTGAACTCAAAAATTTAATTAGAAAAACTAGTATGGCAGGGTCACAAATTAAAGAATTACGATCTAAATCCCATAAAATGTCAACAAATTGTGGCACGTTTTTGTTCTGTGCGGAAGAAATCGCTTATTTTCATATTTTATATTTTGGCTTTGTCTAAGATCTGAGGAAAGTAGTCTTAACGTTCTGTGCGAAAGAAATCGATTATTTTCATATTTTATATTTTGGCTTTGTTTAAAGTCTGCCGATATTTGCGCTGCTATGCTGGGACTCAGGTTGCCTCATCCTAGTCAAAAAATTTGTTTGGTAGAATTCTAAGAATTCCAAAGCATATAGCAACGCATTATTTCAACTTTTATGCATCGACAAATTGATGACAAGTGTCAATACATATTTATTTTAAACTGCAAATGCATCGGGAAAGGGTCTCCTGGCATGTCGGCGAAGCTTTTGAGCGAAGACCCCTTTATTTGCTTTCGTTACTGGTGGGCAAGAACTTCAATTGTTTATAACTCGCCGGGCTAGTCGGTGTGAACATTCGCGACATCTAGTGTTCAACCACTCCTCATCAGTGTAACTCTCGTAAAGAGACGTGACGCACGTAAATACTTCTAGCTTGAAAATTTCAAGCGCGACGACGACAGGGTTGAAAAGATCTCGCTTAATACACTTCTAATTATGCCGGAGTGTAAGACATCCATGCTTTGGACATATCTCTGGCAGCTGCCATCAGTAGCTTTGCCGGTTGAAGCAAAACTTTTGGAATTGCTTGTAATGTCTTAAAATTCCCCTTTCTCCTAAAGAAGAAATGTCACGGGTGGTACAATCATTTTGGTCCAGAACAGAAGAACTAAAGAGCCTTGTAACAGCATTGAGATATTTGCATATTCAGTATGCGCGATCAGCGTTCTTCTGTATGTTCTAATCTTCAAGGCTTTGTAGCCTGCTCAGACTATGTAATCTTGCGTAAGGTGCTGGACACACATATCGTATCTGGTGCATCATTATACAATAATTGCTATATGAATTTCCTTGCAGTTTTTTCATTAGGTCGTCTTTTGCTGCAGCTTCTTAGAAAACATGCACAAGATACGCTATCTTCTCTGAGTAGATCCTC
>NW_020186929.1:306194-306558 GCF_900000015.1 Plasmopara halstedii | reverse complement strand
GCTCTCTGCCAGCCACTCATCATACCATGCGGTCGTCCCCTCCTCTTCTCCCGTTGCCACCTCCGTCTACGTTTCCAGCGCTGACGGCCGTTGTGCCTGCTGATGCGGTTGTTGCGTTTGTGTCGCTTCCAGCTTGTGACAGCATTTCTGACTATTTCAGACACATCCATTTGATGCGTCGGCAACGGTTTACGCACTTAGCCGTATGTGACATTTTCAGCAACCAAAACATCAAGTCACATGCGTTTAAAGCGCTTGCAGACGTATGACAGCATTTCTGATTACATCAGACGCACCCATTTGACGCGTCGGCAACAGTTTACGCACTCAGACGTTCGTGATTTTGTTAGCAGCTGATATATTA
>NW_020186929.1:298603-299089 GCF_900000015.1 Plasmopara halstedii | reverse complement strand
TATCAAGTCACATACGTTTGTGGAGCTTCCAGACTTGTCACAGCATATCTTATTACATCAAACGCATTTGTTTTGTTCGGCGGTAACGGTTAACGCACTCAAACGTTCGTCACATTGTCAGCAGCTGAGATATCAAGTCAGATGCGTTTGTGTCGCTTCCAGCATGTGACAGCATTTCTGACTATTTCAGACACTTCCATTTGATGCGTCGGCAATGGTTTACGCACTTAGACGTTTGTGAAATTTTTAGCAACTAAAACATCAAGTCACATGCGTTTAAAGCGCTTGCAGACGTATGACAGCATTTCTGATTACATCAGACGCATCCATTTGACGCGTCGGCAACAGTTTACGCACTCAGACGTTCGTGATATTGTTAGCAGCTGATATATTGAGTCATATGTTTTCTAGGCGCTTCCAGACTTGTCACAGCATATCTCATTACATCAAACGCATCTGTTTCGTACGGCGGTAACGGTTAACGCA
>NW_020186929.1:264386-298593 GCF_900000015.1 Plasmopara halstedii | reverse complement strand
CAGGAAGGAATTCGTGCGCCGCACGATCGTGTCAAGAGCGATCTGTTCATACCTGCGGGTGGTCATCCAGACACCACTGATAAAAACAACTGGCGTGAATTTCTCGATTGTGAAAACAAACCCTTAACAGGCTGATCGTGTTGGGCGCTAACCTCTTCGTGCCGCCGGAAGCTCGTCAACTATTATGTTTTCTTCATCAATCGGAATGATATATTTTGGAGTTTTATCACAACTGCCATTTGTCAAAGTGCATTTCCATAACATTGATCTCCGCGTCAAGTGTTCAATTCCCCCTTCATTGAGTGATCAATAACAAGATTTGTCTTGTGGTAAGCATTAAGCTTCTATGGCGCTACATCCCCATCGGGTCGGCTCTCGAGCCTTTTTCAGGTATATCCTTGTTCTTGAGTTGTTGCGTAAATGCCATCAGCTTCACTGTACTGCGGTGCAATTTCATGAGCGTGAGCATCCATCAAACTTGGGTTCACCATATATAATCCACCACGCGCAATATCACGCTAACGCACGTAAATTCCTATAAATTTACGACTATAAACAAAAAACACATATCTTTTTCCACAATCCCAGACTGGATTCATCGCGTACAAGCTTGTTGATGAGCAACGTGCCACGCACTGCATCTGCCACACTATCAAAAAGCAAAGTTGCGTCTTCATTCTCCACTTTACAGCGAATCTCTTTATTCTAAGCATCCACCAATGCGTCCTATTTAGCATCTGTATATTATAATTTGGCAAAAAATAGGCGATAAAAATGGCATATTCTGGCTGTATTCCAACGTCTCCAAATTTCGCGTCAAAGAGGATGCAAATGAGTCCTTAGTCTCTACGTCATGCAGCATATTTTTGGTCAAATACATCAATTTTGAGTACAACAGACCGCGATTTGGATGCTGCAATGCCTAGTACCTACTCGCAGTGTTTGAGCGGTACATGTTACTCGATCAAAGCAGCCAAAAGCTGCAGGTCTTCCTCGCATCCATCGTCAGCATGAGCCAACACAGCGTCGTGTATACGTGGGATTGCGCGGTTTATACACTCACTAGCAGGTGGCATAGCCGATATCGATCTATTCTTCCACTCACGGATAAGATAGCCAGAACTCTACATGCAGCGGAGCTGCCGTAGCACTTTTGCTTAGAGGAAGTTTGGCTAAGGTCGGTGACCTTTTATGATGCGATCAAATCTCGAGTATAGGTGCAGAAAGAGTCAACGGTACGCGCTATCAAACTCCTTTAAGCCCCACGTTAGAGTAAGAAATCATGTGGCATTTTTGCTAGTATCCCCGTTGCAAGCTGCGCGGATATTTTGTCGTCCGATATTCTCAACAGTTGCGTTTCCTTTTTAATCGCACGATGGTCTTGAATCTATCACCCATTAAATGGCTCTATCAAGCTTGGGCGTTGATGCTGATAGCCGACGGACCTTGACTGTAAGCCCTACCTTTTTTAGAAAAGAATCTCTACATTGAAGAAAACTTTTCGCCACGAAGTCGAATATACCTCAGTTCTTTCACAGTTAGGATTGTCTGCGCAAGTTGTGTGTAGGCAATCCCCGAATGGGCTCTGTCGGGCGACCTTGCATGAGAGCCCGTATTCAACGGAATTGCAGTGCACGTAGCAGAGAGGAAGCTTGACAAAAAAATCCGAGCGTTTTCAATGATAAAGGTTAAATTCACATGTCTTAACTAGTAGAGAAGCTAAGATTTTACAAAGTAATTAGTGACTTGTCAGCTTTGTAGTTTCAATACTTTATATCATAATAAATGCTATCCAAACTGATTATATGAGAAAGTCTTTGTAATCTGACATGTAGCTAGCCGCCTGTGTGAATATGACTTCTACCTTACTGAGTCTTATCATATTCATATATTATGACACTTGGGTAAAGTATTGATTGGATACGAATGTATGAAAAGTCTAAATACACAAAGTTACAGTACAACCCTAACAACACAGGCCCTCTTTACCCCAGCCAAGTGTGTATGGTGTACTCAAGGCGTAAATGTAATGTCATATATATACCAACGCAGTATATATAGTTAATGTTTATCACGCAAGTATGTGGCTCATATAACATGCGTAACAGGACTGACCCCATCACACCCACCCGCGCTAAATTGACTAGCTCCTAAAGTGTACATATCTGTCTCTGGGCGAGGGCAGAGGTTCGTACTTGGGATTTGGAGGACGTATGTATCTTGATGAGAGCAGCGATATTAGTCCTACTCAGTGCGACAGCTTTCACGGACAATATACTGTCCGCCTTCCAGGATTTATGGGGCGTCGGCAATAGAGGTTTCATATTGGGACCTGGCGCTAGGGATATTACTTTTGATAATGCTCGTAGCTGCAGGCATTGTGTGATGCAAAGTCAGGAAGAGAATTCGGGAACCGTGAATACTATTGTGCAATGTCTTAAAATATAGAAAGTGTGAGTGATGTGCTATCGCCCACGTGTTCCATCGATCTAAACTTTACGAAGTACCTTCTGTAGCAGTCTATGGTGTTTCCACTTTGCCCTGCATCAGAAGGATGATGTGTGTTAACCAAAGTAGGGTACACCCACGGAGGAGAACAATGCATCGCTAAATACTTCTGACAGCCTTAGCAAACCAATGTCTGGCTAGAATTGTCTCTCAGTGCTTTACTTTGCGAAATACAAAACAAAACGAGCTGAAATCCTATCACTTCTATTTCTAGCTGCTGATTGCCCACTAATATCGGTCTTGTTATCTCCAACAAAATCACATCTTTTGATAAACGGAGAAATGTATAGTGTTGGTGGCATGTTATTGTATGTAAAATCGATTGCACACAATGTTTTTGCAATGGATCGCTACATTTGTCATATGTTCTTCGCCGTTTCGCCATCACTCGTCAGATTTGATTAAATGCCAAGAATAACAGCTCGCAGTCAGCCAACTTAACCGAAGGCTTTGCTCGCAGGTAAAACACTAGTGTTTTATCCTGTACAAGCGACAGCGTATTTTTGCTATGAGCAGTACGACGGTTTCGCTGTGCATTTGCACATATTTGACTCGAAGGCTTCGTGTTCAAAACGCTTTCATCAAGAGCCGAACCGAGAGTCTAAAAGGTAATAGGAAATGAGTTGCTATGTTATTCCAAGCTTTTGATTCTTGATGATACCATTTTATTTAGATTGACACTAAATATAGAGGCGTTTTGATATCCAGCAGTAGAAACTTTCTGTAATGCTTGATGTGGGCCTAACAACTCACGCGAACAAAATCCTCTTCCTCTGGATTTGTATTATCAAAATTGAGTGACAATACTTGTGAACTCACAACGACACAATACCGTAGGTAAAACTTGTACAAACACGCAATATTGTATTTTTCAAATTTGTACGATTACACAAAATTGTACTATCAAGTTTGTAAGAAGTGTAAGGTACTGACTCCCACTCTCGCCATGATGCGGATATAGCCATATGAATTCATGCGATATTTGTGCAGAATAGAACGAACACAATAGTTAGCTTAGTATTCCAAGCTTTTGGAGAAATGAGGAGAGCATTGTAATGTCAAATTTAAATTTTGCAACGAAATTGCTTCGGAAATTGATCGACAAATCCAGAGAACTTGCAGTTAACATGGAGGAGAAAGTGCAGCAGGTTCTTCCTGATTGAACCAGACAACCTATTACAGCACCTTCAGCGCTACTGACACAGTTTGCAATATTTTATATTTGGCACAAAGTACATAACTGTAAAGCTTGTATTCATACCCAAACCCGCACACCGCGCAGGAGTGGAGTCCGCACATGCTTAATTGTGTGTGAATTGAGCTCACTTCCAGACCGAGCGTAAAAAAACTCTCCGCGAGCGCTTTCTGGTCCAATATGGATTAACAGGAGTACTAGAGCAGCGGCAGTCGGGTGAACCATTACCCTTCATGAGATGTATTTTTTAAAACTGAATGCTGGCGATATTTCCAAAAATCTAAATTTTACCCCACGCATTGTTTGATAAAATCACGCAGTATCGCTCGCCTCCAGCTCGAGTGGTCAGCCTGATTGTGCGAAAATACGCTACTTGCGTCATCAATCGAGCACATATTTAGCTAATGATTGCGTCAAACGCTCGGGTGGGCCCACCACGTCCTTCGTGATAGTCGTCGTAATGTTCAAGCTCACGATAGCGCAAACGAACTGAATGACGAGGTTTATCCAAGTTCGATCGTGACGAAGATCTCATGTGGAGAAAGCGTGTGAGGCTTCAGTCTAGCAAGAGTTTGACAGAGTAATATAAAGAGCGTGAGCAAGAATTGGAAGAAGACCTTTAGAATTTTTATAGAAATTGGGCATATTCACAGTGTAATAGGGCCTGTCCCATTTCACATGTTATGTGAACCACATACTTTGTGTCTGACATCAATTGGACATCCTGTGTATAGTTATATATCCCCTTTCAACTCTGTTGTATCAGAATTGGAAGTATCTATCAGGTTAGGTAGGCTAAAAGCCTATTGGCTATAATGATGAAGTGACATCTTCTTTCCTTCATTCTACGTAGGTCAACGGTCCACAGGAAGCGAGCAACACGCGGTGAGGCGTCAGTTGACCTAAGCCTTTCTTAAGAAGTCTGTGTACACGGACGGGCAATTACCGTTACAGGCGATCATGAATATTTTCGTTAGTTTATTGCACATCCTTTCAGCTAAAATCGATGTAAACGTTCTGGGCACACTTCCGCAGTGCAAGGGTTGAGCCTGGCACGCTTAAGTGGTCTCGCCATGTACATCATCATTGAGAGCTTGAACCACCACCGCACTGAGAGTAGGTTTTTTTTGGAGTGCAAAGACTGAGACGCTCTGAAAGCGATTGCTCAGCATCCTTTTGGTTCTTGTTTTGTCTCATATAGGGGTAAAGACCCATAGGCGTGTAAAGAAGCAACTTTGAATAAATCATAAAGTAATTAACTTGACGAGGTCATGTGACTCTTGCGCTTGCAAGAAATCTTGTTAGCGTCCCGGCCAGATCGAGATCGTTGATAAACACCGCCTATTTCTTGATGAACAGCCTGGTTTACGTTTTGTAAGCGAAAACAGAGATGAAAAGTCAGGACTTGTTGAGTCGTCACAACAGTTCCAAAAAAAACTTTCTCCCCCTTTTAGTATGGCTGGAAGATCATTGGTAGCAAGGATTATGGATTTTATCAGTTTCTCCTGAAAATTTTGTTTAAGTGCTTCCAGAGAAGGCACTACACATGCGAGAGTTAAGTGAAATTCTGAACGCTGCAAATGCTTGTTCCGCGCTTGCTTTAGATTAGTGCTTCTCAAAGATGTAAAAAGCGTGAACTCTGTAGTCTATATTTTATGGTTAAGGGCGTTTGATTTATATACTGTATTGTTGTGTATATACAGCATCACCACCTTACATTATATACTTCTGCGAAATTGTACAAATTTACACCTTTGTGTAACTATAAATATGCAGAAGAACCAAAGTGGAATTTATAAATATGTAAGGTCTGCGAAGGAGAGATTAGTGGGACATGTGGTATGTTAGTTCTACTCAAACAATTACGATAACTTTGTTATGAAATCAAGCAAAAATTATGTATACATTCAAAGTTATAAGATGGATTTAATCTGAAATCATATATTCGGAAAGTAGAAGAATACCCTTGGTGGCAAACGGCATCCAAAGGTTTTTGCTCTGCACCTGAAGTAAAGATGCAACCTGTGCGTTGTAGAAGGGGGAACTTTACCACGCTTTATCTGTCTAAGAAAAGGGGTAATATCATCATTAGATTGATAAACACATCTTTGATGGAAGATGAGGCGACTTTTTTGCTGTACGACGCATGATCAAAGAAAACGAATGCATTAGAGACGCTATCATACCCCCTTTACTCTCAGTTGAGACGTACAAAGCGTCAGACTCGCATCCAAGAAACTCCTAGCGATGATATTTTGTGATCTAAAAATGCAGGTCGGTCTATCAGGATCAAGTTGGCTTCTATTGTACCTAGTGATGGTCGTGGTGAATTGAGCCTGTCCAATACGAGAGCTTCTCTAAGATAATAGGGGCTCACAGTTTAGAGTTGCTGGTTGTTATCATCAACGTCGCCAGCGATGTGAAGCCTGCTAGATCAAGTGACGCCGTTACAACATACGACTGTCAGGATAGAACGCGTAATATTGACGATGTCCAACTGTGGTAAGATGTTCGACCAGACATATTGCGACGGGACAGTTATATAATATTCGAAAGTAATGCATAGCCTTCAAGCAAATTTTGAAGGATGTAACAGCGTGGAACATTGTCTCGTCCTTAACCTGATATCGAGGTACGATGTCATGATACGTTTGTCAAAACATGAGCCTTGTATCATTTTGAAATCAGAGACATTTAGATGCCGCTCTTAGTAGAGCTTTGTCGAGTCATGAACCCACCTCTGCCAAAAAGCAGAAAAAAATTGTGCGGGCTTGAAGCTGTACTAGAATCTGTGCGAGGTACAAAATTGTCCAGAATTGAAATCTATATATGTATTGCAAGGTGCAGACGTAGCAGTAAGCTGCGATTGCGGGAAAGGATCATGTCTCTTGTTCCTCATAGTGGAAGGTAAAGAGCAGCTGTGAACTGCTGATTTCAATACCAGGCCCGGTGTAGAGCAGTAGCGGCTGGGTGTTGTAGTACTACGTGCCTTTATCAGTGAAGTTGAAGGGCACCTGAAAAGCCGCAAGTAAAATGATTAAACGGGATTGCTGAGTCAGCTCTACCGTTTACCATGCGGAGCATCAAAAAGCTACGGATTGATGACGAGAAATAATTTTCACTTGTAAACGGGGTGACTAAGGGGTTGTAAGTCTTCCCTCTTGACCTCTGGCAGATGCTCTTTCGCAGCTAAAGCACGAGGTATGTGCAAACACTGCAATAGGCTGAAGTCGCCAAAATGATGTCTGGTACGGATAAGATTATCATTTGCCATGGTGAAATTATCACTGAGTACAGAGTTGAGGATTCGGACACTTATCAGAGTCTACCTTCTTTTGTTAAGACATTTCTGTATAGGAATGGCATGAGATTAAACGCGAGTTGCCACCCAATAAGGGGAGCGTCACAATGATATAAGAAGTGTACTGCATCTGTGTTAAATTTTGTCATGAGAAAAAAGGTGACTCTTGTGAGACAGAGAGTAAATTTAAACTCAGCATCGACTATTCAGTCAGAATGATAAATATCAAGTGATGAAATGGACTATAATTAAGTTACACGTATCCTGGAATGAAGGGGTGGGTCACACAAGATGGTGTGACAACGAGACGACGAAATTCTCTGATCTGAGGTGATAGAACGAGAGGATGATTTTGAAGGGGCTGGTAATTTGCCACAGAACTGGTGAGTACATTCCGACTTACAAGTCTGGTAACGCGGGTATATATACCACTTCGTGGCGATGCGCAAACATTCCGACAAATCGTGCATAGTCGAAACGAATGGGGTCCCCGCACCAAACACTTTGAAAATGAAGTACTTGAATAAGCTGTCTGCCAATGTGGACGAGTGTGTATTTGATACCGATACCTTTCTATACCTTTGTTGGAATACATGGCCTGTGAGCCGATGCTCGAATGATCAATGTTGTGGTAGATTGTATAGAGCATATTTTCCAACGTAAATTTGATGAAGTGGCTGCGTTGACTCATGTAGATAGATAGAAATATGAGGTAACATTTTTATTATAGCCAATAGGCTTTAGTCCCCCCCTAACCCGATAAGTACCGCCAGTTCTGATACAACAGAGCTATAAGGGGATATTCAGTTATACAGGGTGGACAGTAAATGTCATACAGACAGAGTATGTGGTACACACAACATTTGTAATGGAACCTGTCCCGTGTATGAAGTTGTCTGTCGTCTACTCGGACTTGCGCTTTCAATTCAGTCACCTCACTTGTCGCAGCAAATGGCTCCTGATTGTCATTATTCGCAGAACACAACTTCACGGTTGCGTACAAGCCAGGGAAGCTGAACGTGCTGGTAGACGCTTTGTTCCAGCATCCTGATTATGAGCTAGCTTGTATTAGCTATATCGAAAGCGATATATTTGATATGATACGTCGAGCGTATGCAGGACGAAAAGTGTGACATGATCATAAGAGCACTGTCATTGAGTAATTTGAAATTTCATGACAGGCTTTTGGGTAGCTTGAAATCAAGGTTGCATCGTTTTGCATATAAGAATATTCTCCTTCACTATGAAGTTGCACATGATGACAAACCACGGATTGTAATTCCCCACAAGTAGTGCGCGAGGCGCGATGACTTAGTAGGATCTCAGTACCCAGTTTGGGTGGCTATACAAGTACAAGTGGATAGCACGATGCGTAAGGACATGCGATTTCCATCAGCGCGTGAAGAGCGTACGGCACACGCAAGTTCCACTGCACAATATTCCTGATCCTAGTGACTGCTGGAAGTCAGTCGGTCTCGACCTTATTTTTGGCTTCCCCAAAAATGCTGATGGACACAATGACGTACTCATCATTGTTGACAGACTCAGCAAGATGGTTTGTATCGCTCCGTGCAGCAATTACATCGATGCCAAAAGTTCGGCCAAATTGTTCATTAATCATAATTTTCGCAATCACGGGTTGCCAGGCGCCATCGTCTCTGATCATGATACACGAATTACGAGTGATTCTTGGAAAGAATTGTTCCGAATTCTTAGCATTGGCGTGGATATGCCCACAGCGGTACACCTGTATACCGATGGGCAAATAGAACGTACCAACCGAGTGGTCGGTGATGTGTTGAGAAGCTTTTGTGAGGAAAAGTTTTGCAAAATGGAGTTCAGTTAGCTACGAATAACTCGGTTCATTCATCCACTGGCTTTATTCGATTTTATTAAAGGCTTGCGACACCCGCAATCATCGATTTGTGTGACGGGTGTTGTCTTCAATGTAAGTGGGGGGGGCTCGGCAAATCGCTGCATGAGTGGTGCAAATATTATCACACAGTTGCGAGACGCAATGTCAAATGCACAAGATCTGCAAAAAAATTACGTAGATAGAAGAGGTCGCCAAGCCAAAGTGTATTTTTTGATGAGGATTATGCGCTACTTACCACTATGAGCCATCCGACAATGCGGTCTCACGTTTGGAGCGCTTGAAGCTTTTACCTCGTTCCACCGGTCCATTCCGTGAAGTGTCATATCATGGGAATGCCTACACTTTTGACCTGCCAAACTGATTCAGAACACATCCAACGTTCCACGAAGGGCTCCTCAATACTGTCATTGCCACAACGCCATTTTCAACCTGGATGTATCGCGTCTTTTTCGAAGGTGGCTTAAGAGTAATGCTTTTGGTGCGAGGGTCGGAGGTTGAACCCCTAGGCGTCATCGACTCTACATCACCCTCGAAATGACGAGAGTTATTGGAATCAACCAGAACGGAGCGAAAGCGCTTGGCAGAGTCCTCGTATTATAGCGGAAGCGGCCATAGTAGAAGCAGAGGGTACGCTCTCTACTTAATCGACACGTAAATGGATATTACCATGTCGAGAGCGTACTGATCATGCATTGTTATGCGCAGCAACGTCACCACCACATTTTTCGCATCGTATTATCAGTGGTAGTCCTTCTTACCCAATATTTTTGAGGTATAAATCAAGCCGTTACGGTGCGGAAACCTTTGTGTAACGCCGGCTATGATCTGTCGCCTGTCACAGCTGTGACGTCGTCAAGTGATGAGGTGAGTGTATCGTGTAAGAGTCAGACGCAACATATGCTGCAATGCTGAAAGTTTTGGGAAGCAAGGGATGTGAAAACCAAAAACCGCAAAATCAAAGTGTGCAGCTGCACGCTTGCAGCGTCACGCGTTTCCTCAAGGCTTGCTGTAGGTTAACACGAAACTCAGCTCGTTATGGTGTCCAATGATGAGGACCATAAGTACATATTGTTCCAGGCGTATGAAGGGACTACAATATGCATGCGAGAGCCGAACATGTCAATGGGACGAATGGTCGCCGTATCGGCTGCCCTGTTGGCGAGCCTGCCGTTCCTGCAGATATTTGGCGGTCTATAGGCATTAAATTACTTCTTGGTAATACAAAGTGCGTATGATTTTGCACAAATTTAGCGAGATGGATTATCTTGCAGCTTTCAGCGATACTGTGACTACCGATAATGTTGTCATGATATTTCCTGAGTAAGGTCTCACCGCCATGGCTTGCCGGTAAAATTTGTATCGAGTAAAGATTCACCTTGCACAACAAAATTTGAAAAACACTGTTGAAATGCTCGGCACCGGATTGAACATTTCATCAGGCGGCTTCCGCAAATACACTGATTATCGGACGGAACGACTCAATAATGTGGTGGTGAATTTCCACAAAAGTACTTGTGTGGAGAGACCACAATGATGGAGCGAGTTACCTTCAGTCAATGGTTTGTGCTAAATGCGCAGTCAATTCCACTATATGCATTTTCATGTTACCTGAATAGTTTGGTACTCCTTTCGGTACATTCGATACCACCACGAAGTAGCTGCAGTCTTAGTAAATCAGGAGCGGTCGGCCAAATTCTTTTTGCTGAATTCATACCGGCTACGTATCCTAGCAAAAATGCGTGAGTTTATCAAAATGAGATTGAGCGTTTTGCGAGGGAGCAGGACGCTATGGCTGAAAATCAGGATGTAAAAGACACATGCCAAAGGCAGGAAATCACATGCAAATGTATAGTGAGGCAGAGTATATCATTTTATACAGCAAACCACTTGCACACAAAATGCATGTAGCCTATCTGGAACCGTACTACACCGGACCGCTCACGATCGAAGCAAAACGTTTCTGTTACACTCTTCACACCCCACAAGAGAACACAATAACATTCTTTGTCTAACGTGCCATATCACACTTCTGCTTTTAAAACTCAGTCTGATGTGAAGCGCTTTGTTGTAGACGAATCAGCCTTGCACTACCCCTTGTAGCTAGGCTCTCTTCTACTCTATTGCAGTAGCGTGTAATTAGCCGTTTGGAGCGCATCAAATAATGCAGTGCGATGGCGAATATCAGATGTGATTACCGAGATTTGACATATCTCAGTTTCGGATGCACGCTTTACGGGCTACACTTAGCCATCACATAAAAATTTATTTATGAACCTGTTGTATGCATTGTGGGACTTCATAAAAGAAGATTACAGTATGGTAATTTCAAGTGCATTCGTGACTTCTTATATGAAATCACATACATTCTGTGTGATACAGAATGCTGGTTCCTACTTTGAGATGGTGACGAGACCGACACGTCTCTATATTTTGATGTGGGTGGTCACTTCTACTGGAAGTCTGTACTGCGTACTTCTACAAGCTACAGTACAGATCTGAGGTTCCAACTCAGTACAGCCTTGAGTTATCAGTCAAGAACCTAAGGTTTCATTATTAAGACCTCGAGGAGCCCTTGGGGTGTTTTGCATGTAGCTAGGAATCATAATTCATTTAATTAAGCTGCAAATTTGCTCTAAAAGGCTTAAGTCGTTCTTCTCCCCTCCAAGTCGGGACTGTCCTTCTCCCTCCACGTCAAGAATTGCTTCCTCGTCGCACAAGCGTGTGTGTTGTGTTTGAGGGACTCTTTGTGAACAAGCGTCCTCTTACATACGCTGATACTCTTGGGGAGAGTTGACGTGTCACTAACGCTGGGTATGACCATCTACTGGAGATTCAACCCCCGCCATCTTTGACAGCACTGATGTATGAACAAGGGGTAAACAACCTTCCCGTGAACGTTTGGCGGACTGGCGGGTGCGCCACGGCAGCTTTCCAGTCTGGTAAAGTGAAGGAGTAGTCTTCATTTAGAAAGCTCATGGAGTGTCTGAGACCCCAGTTCGGTAAAACTACATGTGACCGCTGACGACGACCGGGTGTATTATCGCCCATACCTTTCTGCCAGGGTCACCCGTCACAGTGCATTTACCTTGAGGGAGATGGGATTGACCTCGCGGTGTTTGAGTTTTTACTAAGTTGCTTTCACAGCTGTCTCATGGAGACGAGCGGGGCTGCAAGCAACATGGACGGGATGGGCTTTCACCTCGACGTCTGCGCCGTGCATCGTGCTTCGCTAAGTCAAAAATAAGGCAACGCTCTAGATGGACGTCCACCTCTTTGAAAAGCTTTTAGATTGAGACGACGCGTTCTCTTCACTCAGTGCGCAAACTGAGGTTAATTTTCATTAGCACACTCGCCAGCTTCAAGCTACAAGGTTTATCTCTCATGAAGGATACGGTTTTCATCATCCGCTGCTACTCTAAGCACCGGCGGCACTTCTAAATATTCAATCATCTCTGGGAAAGAAAACCGCTCGCGAAAATACATTCTGGTGCGCATTCAGTACTTGGTGTGAACAGAAGGGCTACGGATGGGCTACGCCCTAGTTCGGCGATCAACCCAGCTAGCTTATGGTGGTATAATGAGTTGGCGTGACTCTTACACTTACGGTATAGCACGCTGGAATCCTTGAGCCAGGGTAAGCTCGTTGGCGACGATTAAGTCATCATATGAGCTCTATGGTAGGGTGTCACAACACTTCAAGCCATCAAATAATGTTGCGGAGCTCGCACACGGGGGAGGCTGAGCATAGAGCCTCTGTAAACATCCTGGCCGAGTGTAGTCAAGTGAGGGCGGAGTTGACTGGTCAAGATTCGGCGAGTCACTGCAATCTTCTTTTCGGGAAACTACCCTCCATCCTTACCATTTTTTTAGTGCGACGACCACAAAGATCTTTTTCAGTGTGCGGAAGTCTGAAAAACAGGCACGGAAAAGTGCAAAGGGTGGAGCTCGACTTCAGGCGCAGTGCTCGTAGACACGTGAACAATGTTTTAAACGGGTGACCTCATCACATTGGGGTCACCGGTTTATTGCATCTTAGTGCACCACTGTGTACCCACGTCTTTCGATTTTGCTACAATTGTATGTAATTGTGAATACCCACAAGTGCCTTTTATGAAGATGATCGAACTCCGTTCAGAAGAGGCGTGTGCTATAAGTGAAACGTCAAGCGATAGAAAGAGTTTAACCATGAGATGAAGTTGACGCATAGATTTTGTATGAGTCGGAATAAAATTAATTTTGTATACTGATGCAACTGCAGCAACCTGGAGACTCAATGCTCTCGATTCCGCTCGTGGGTGACATTACATTTGCGCATTAGTCAACGAGAGTTGTTTGAAAAATGCTTCCTCTATGCAAGGTGCACGGCAACCGCTTTGCAGGAACAGTGCGAAGTGATATGTTTGCAGGGAAGGAGACATTGCTACACACTGTTCTCGCAACTTGCACGAAAATTGGCGACACTACATTCTGTCCTATCTGCATTGGCGTTCAAATTGACCGCCTCGAGAATGTGTGATCTTTAACGATAACAAAGCTTTGTTTACTTAGAAAGCGCCCTCGTGATTTTAAAAGTATATATATGCACGAATGCGCGTAGGCTCCTTTTTTAAATGCCATTGTTACGATCACTACAATTCGGTCTCTAGATATGTTTATCATTCACGATAAGGATCAGAGCAATGAATATAGGGATGGAACGAAGCCGTATTGTGCACGGCAGGTATACTTATCTGTGCAATGAGATGAGTAGCCACTATTCCACCGATAATATAATTGGACAGGGATAACTTATGATTTTTCTGTGGATCTGACAGCGAAAGTATTTCCATCTGTAGTAGGGAGACCATACTAATTGCGTGATGTGCTCGTGATGAATTATGATTGCATACGAAAAGATGTTTGGTTCGAACTCAATGATTGTTTGATGTTACTACAAGGACTGGTATCGGAGTTGACCTTCGGTTTGCTGATGGAAAGAGGTTTGTGCAGCGTTTCAATATGCTAAACTCCGGCTCCCTGTTAGCGATGTGGCATAAGGGTCTTACATGACGGATTTGGCGTATATAACTCAGTCACGCAATAAGCAGCTTGAGGTGGAATTATAAATCTTGCAGAATCTGAGAAAGGAAATATAAACAAAACATTGATTAGAATTGCAGATTGCTGCTCTTATATGCACTTGGAGCTCTTACAGGCTTCACTTTGAGCGATTGCTCATTCGAAAAATACGATCGTAAGTAAATGTTTTCTCATCATGGTGATACGTTAGTAGGATAGAAGCTTCGCACGCCGACAACTGCATAGTAGCTCAAATCTAGGATATCATAAATGTGTGGCCTCAATTGCTTCGGGATGTACATTTCTTTATCAGGTCACTCATAAAACAATTACGTGAAGTACGCGAAATCTTCATAAAATCAGACTTTGTTCGATTTCAAAGTATCGAACATTCAACGAAGTAACACATGTGCATCCTAAAGAGCCAGTCAGCTCGACTAAGCACGTAAGGGCCTAAACGTTCGCGATAATCATCGATTGAACGTTGCTCGAGATTTCTGTAGCAATAGAACAGCGAAAAGTCATAGACACTCGGCCATTGCATTCAGATCTGAGAAATCCACACATGCACAGCAATCGTGCATATGTTATTCTAGAATTTATCAATGTGTTCATATGCGCCTATTCCTCTATTTGACACAGATGACAATGTAGGTGCTTGCCGAAAACTTATCACATTGCTACATTAGTCGTGATAAACGAAATGATTTGGCATATAGTGAACGTGTTAGTTCACTGATTTGATTTTTAAAAATTGGCGGATGTAGTGATCAAGACCTTAGCAGACATGTCAGCTTTATTGCGACATATGAGCTGTAGCTCGCTTCACTATCTAGTGTATTTTTAAAACTCGTTCCTTGCTCATTGAGAAGTTACGAATATATTTTGATCAGTTTCTCAGACCTTTCGATGGCGTCACAATGTACGGACATGTTATTCCTATCAGTGTGTCTATAAAGGATGCAACGCGTAAGCTTCATCGTCAAGCCTGTCTGCTTTATCAAATTGCAGATCGTCAATGAGTCACGACTTTTTCATCGACTTATCACCTCATGAATGATATGGCCAATTGCAGTTACTCCCAGGGACGGAAAGACAGGTTGGTCACTGTGATTCTCTATCACAATCTACTTGAACATGCTGATAGAATCTCCGCCTTAAACGATTGCTGCTTTTAGCTTAGTCAATACAAGGCATGGACTTTTAAAATTGACGTTCCTCAAATAAAGAGAGTCAGTTTTGTGGTGAAATTCATATGAATTGAGAAGGCGACATCCGTGCCTTGGACAGGTCCAGAAATCCAGTCACGCAACGACGGAGTTTGTCCTATTCTCATGAGCGACCTATAGCAACCAACCATTATTTGATCTCGTAATACTAAACGTATCGAGGTCAAATATCGGAATGGAAAGTATCAGAATATCTTGATGAGGTCTGCGGATATCTCATCTACCTCATGGTAAAAAACTATTACGCTCGAAAGAAATCATCAAGGTAAGTGTGATCGTCGATATGACCATTGTAGCACTACAACTCAGACATTCGGCAGCCACGTGACCCTGCGACTTTGAGTAGTTTCGGTCCCCACTAAACCTTTTACGTACAGCTCATCAGCTAGCCAGTGACAGTAACAACACGAAACCAACATAGCCATCCCAACGAAGATCGTTTGCTTGTGCTAGGCGGACATAAGCATCTTTTATGAAGAAAGTGGACGAGCAAGCTATTCGATAGGATTGGATGGAAACAGAGACAGTAATGTTTTTCTTCATATCTTGTACCTCGAAGCACGATGCTTATTCAAGTCATCCCATCACTGCGATCTTCACAAGCAATAAGTTTAACCTTCCGCTTTGTTTTCACCTACTACATTTCGAAGTTACTTTTGAATTCAAAAGAGGTACGATAATGGCTACATCGTGAGATTACAAAGAGAATCACACGACGTAAGATTCATAACAACAATTCGTGACTACGAATCGGCGCATATCAATGCTTGACATCGCCAATTATTGTCCTTATCACCTCTGGCTCTTTGTGGACCCAAACAATAGCGCAAAGCCTTCAGCTTGGTTCAGGTAAATCGGTACGTCGTCATGCAAAACTTCAACAGCCATTCACTTAAAAATGGCACTCCTCTGACGCTTCCTCAAGAAAGACGAGGTGTAACAATTTGCTTCTTTTCAAATCTTGCTACTACTTTTGATGTCTTTGATTCAATTCTATCAATCTCTCAAATCATTGAGTTCATGCCGCGAAGATAAAGTTCAGCGTGATGAAAATGATTTTCTTCGATAGCTCAAAAGCGTCTTGAAGTGCTAGATTGGTGAATATACTGCAGCATCAGCAAGATAATAATACTGAATCCCTTCCACTTAACAAAGACTTGGAATTTTTATTGATCGTCCTATCGTCTGCAAATTGGCGAAGTACAATTTGGCGGGGGACAATGTCCTTTACATTGGATCTTTTCTCAGCCACACAATTTTCATGTTCCTACTGGTGTGTGGATATGAACGATGAAGATTGGATGGAATGGAGCTCACTCCTTTAAACACCATAATGTCCATGATGTTTTAGGTAATCAATCAGATGGTTGCGTATGAGTATTTAAGAGAGCCACTCGATCGTGTCCCACATTTCTTCCATACGCCTTAGAGCCCTTGAGCGACGTTTCGATGGACCAGAAAGTCCCTTCTGATATTTAAAGCAGGTGCATGAACTGGTATCTTCCAACGCCATGTATCATGTGTAACAATATATGCAGTTCAAATATGTCTTATGTATGATAGCCACAAGCTATACAGTGCAAGTGTTTGCTGATACGGATTGAATTAGTTTCTTCTCAGCAGTTGCTCTACCAGTTGTTCGCAACTCTACCAGTTGCTAGATCGATCTTCGCACGACAGTCCCGACTCACCCTGTGTCGACGGTAGATATATATCCGTCGTGCCTCGTATCATCGTTTTATTGTCAAGTCTTAAGGTTCTCGAACTCTTGATTTCAATAGAACGAGAATGAAAAACATGTCCATGTGATTAAGTTGCTACTCTTTAGATCTTATGCGAATTCTCGCTCTCTATACACTCGACAACTTTGGATTCAATACTATTGTAAGACTACTGTACATGGATGAGAAGCAAATCATAAGAGCACAAGTTTGACCAGATGGGACACTGGAATCTGACTCGCTCCAAGGTGGAAAGGCTCAATCGCTCAGACGGTGTAATAGAAGGGAGGACTATGAGCAATTAAGACCCGCACTACCTTGACAGTCCTTGGAAGACCAAACTGACGGCGTCAGTCTCGTTCTCGAGAAGCTTTTCTTTAATACAAACGAGATACGAATAAAGACTCAAGTTCTTCATGCGACGTGTGTCGTGGCTCGTGGTCTTGACCATCTTTAACGCATCAAACTGGTTCATGACAATCTTTGCCGACTATTCCACGGTTGAAATATACTCGGACGCGAATTGTGAGTCCATTCCCTTAGTCGTGACACTTGAAGTCATGAATACAACATGTACACCAAGCGGTACATGTAACGCGATTGAGATCAATAACTCGTCGTATTATTACGCTCAACAGTGTACGACAGACCGATTTAAATACACATCACAATTATTTAGTGGAGCCAAGTACCTTATGATTGATGGATTTCAAGAAGAAGGATGTGAATCATATGTACGTTCTAATGTGTTTCTAGCCGCTGGAACGTGTCAACTTGCTTCGTATGTAGGTCAACGTAGTGAAATTGCGACGCTTTTTAGAGATGGATCAGCATATATGACTGTTTATAGTGATTCAGCATGTGCTAAGAAGACACAAGTGTTTGATCTCAATACTTCGATTATTCAAGACCATACTTGTTATAAGGGTTATAACAAGTTCTATACATCAGACCATACAGGAATTGTTGTTGAAAATACTAGTGATAGTGGTTCGAACTTGACAACACCAACAATGATGTTATCTCATGAATCAAGTATGAGCACTGGTGCACTCTTTGGAATTGTTGTCACGTGTTTGGGAGTTGTGATTGTACCGATATTGCTGATTTATTGGAGAATGCATCATTCGAAACAAAAGCGAGAAAAGAGTGCTGGGAATTCTCGAGCACAACCTCCCGACATTTCATTAGTAGTCAGTGGGAAGCATGAGAGTGATGAACGATATGCACCAGATCTTTCACCAAAGTTTGACCGAAAGAGCTCACATTCTGGACATGCCCTTCGAAATGAGCGAAAGTGTGAACCAACGCCAGTACATTGGAAAGATGAGCGCACTGCACGAGGTAATGGATTGCGTAGACTACCAAACGATAGATTTGGTAGCGATTCAATCGGACGTTTACATACGAACGAGCTTCATACAGCATCAAGACATAGCAGTCGATTACAGCGAGAAGATCTTAGCGATGGTCAAAATTACAGTGATCCGATTCCTTCTGATCATCGTCAACCTGATCATAAATGGGATGGACCATACAGTGACAAAGTAATGAATGATCGAGATCATGTTCATGGAGAATCTATCAGAAGTAATTGGATGCAGGACTTTGAGCTTAGTAGACAGTGGACTCCAAGTGAACCAGAACAAAGTACTCGAGCTAAATCTGAGCCTCTACATGCACATACACTACGTGGACCTGTGACAGCTGATAGTGTTTGTGAAGATGACGCTGTATTATCGAGTCGTATCTCACGTGATAAAGTAATTGTTGAAGATTTAATAGGTCGAGGTGGATATGGTGAAGTCTATCGAGGTACTTATGAAGGAAGAGCTGTGGCAGTGAAAATGTTATTTCCCGAAACACGAAAGAGTACACGTCATGTGACTGAATTTCTAACTGAAGTCAAGATGATGACTATCATGGATCATCCACGTGTTGTTGAGTATATTGGCGTTTCATGGAATAATTTGATGGATTTATGTGCAGTGACTGAATTTATGGCAGGAGGTGACTTACGTGCATGGTTAAGTGAGCGTGCAGACAATGCTAATCCTGTGGGTTTTGATTATACAAAGATTAAAATTGCCACGCATGTTGCTCATGCACTTGCTTACTTGCATGCATTGACTCCTTGTGTGATCCATCGTGACTTAAAATCAAAGAATATCTTACTTGATGAAAATCATAATGCGAAGTTGGCTGACTTTGGTGCATCACGAGAACGAATTGACGTGACAATGACAGCAGGAGTTGGGACATCGTTATGGATTGCACCAGAAGTGATGATGGGAGAACGATATGATGATAAAGCAGATATCTTTTCATTTGGTGTTGTTTTATCTGAATTAGACTCTCAACAAAATCCTTATGCTCATGCTAAAGAAAAGAGTTCACTTGGACGTAAAATGCCTGATACAGCGATTCTTCAATTAGTTGCAATGGGAAAGTTACGGGTTGAGTTTTCATTAGGTGCTCAAAAAGGAATGGTACAACTTGGAATGGCATGTACTGCAATTGATCCGACGGAAAGACCGTCTGCAGCTCAAGCCTTTCAAATGTTGGAAAAGATACTTGCACAAGAGGCAAAGAAAAGAGGAAACGTCGAATGAAGGAAAGAGACTTCATCACGTTATGAAAGCTTTCACGCAGTGTATAATATGACTCTTACTGGTGGTCATACCAACAACATGCTTTCTATCTCAAGAACTTGAAAGAAAAGTATTCTCGTGAAGATGTTGGAATTTACTTGGACAACCACATTGTTGACGAGTTTCGGACTTTTCAAGACATGGGATAGTTCGTTGTGGTCCAGTTACTATCTAAACTACCGTCTCTAGTTATTAGAGTCGTGATTGTATTTGTGAGATACTGAAACACGTTAAGAGCGCATACTGACTAATATATTACATTGCGCAGACTTTATGAATTTTTTTTTGATGTAATATATTATGGTAAAGTAATATACTGAAATAGGGTGTTGTAGCTGCAATATAACATATAACAAAAATAGCATAAGCAAAGTAATATATAGTAGATGATGCATAATATAGTAAAAGTTACCTTTGATATTAAATACCACGCTGAAAATAAATTTCCATGACTTTTCGTTCTCCATCTTCATCAGAACCAGCCATGACAACGTTCTTGTCGGCTCTACGCGCTGAGTTTCTCGCTTCTGTACCATCCACTTGCATCTCTAATGACAGTAAAAAAGATTCTCAACTTCTACAATCCTCATCATTCTCTCCATCCAATCGTACAGTCACTCGACATCGTACATTTCAAGATCCATTTGTATCTTCCGAGATATCCCATCGCGACATTTTAAAGATACTCCAAGTGAATGATACCACACAAGGTCAAACAATCAAGTACAAGAGTCAAAAGGAAAGTCTCAAGACATTAAAACGACAGGATGGAAGCAAAATAAACAACGTGATTGAAGTTTTATTGACACTATGTCACACTCATCTCGAAACGAATCGTTCAAACGAGGTTTTCACTTCTTTCGAATTAGCTCAATCGATTCTTCAAAGTATACAAGAAAATCGTGATCTTGAGACTCTGCAAGCTCATCTCTTTAATCTTTTAGGTGTTGAAGGCATGGAATTGATTGCGTTTGCAGTACAAAATCAAAAAGAATTGCTATCAAAACAAAAGCTTGACGAATTACAAAAGATGCTGCGACAACAAGAGAAAAAAACACAGCGACAAGCGTCTCGAGAGATTCGTAAGGAGGCAAACGAGGAAAATTGGTTGGAAGCAGCAGGTTATGATCTTGAAGTCGTGAGATTACAACGAGAAGCTGTCGATCATGAACGAAGACTGGAGTCGTCGTCTCTTATTCAGCGAGAGTTTGGAACGCTTCAAGGAGGTTATGATTCCACTGGTGCAGCTGGTCAATTAATGTCAGCAGGAGTCTTAACACTCCCATCAAGTACAAAACGAACGTATTTTAAAGGTTATGAACATGTTTTTATCCCTGCACATGCGAAAAAACCACTCGAGAAGGAAGATCCGCTTGTGGAGATTGCAAGTCTTGACGACTTTGCTCAAACAGCATTTCATGGCATTTCAACACTCAATCGATTGCAATCAAAGCTTTTTCATGCTGCATATCATTCGAATCAAAATCTACTCGTTTGTGCTCCAACAGGTGCAGGGAAGACAAATGTCGCAATGCTTACGATTTTACAAGAAGTGAAGACGCAATATATTCGTTCAAAAGATGAACGTAGTGTCTCATTCACTCAACGACTTGCTAAGATTAAAATCATTTACGTTGCACCAATGAAAGCTTTGGCACAAGAAGTCGTGACCAAGTTTAGCGAACGACTTCGAGAGTTAAAGCTACAAGTGCGTGAACTTACTGGTGATATGCAATTAACAAAACGAGAAATTGACGAAACTCATGTGATTGTAACGACACCGGAAAAATGGGATGTCATTACACGAAAATCAGGGACTCAACAATCACTTTTAAGTCAAGTGAAGGTTTTAATTATTGATGAAGTTCATTTACTTGCTGATGAACGTGGTCCTGTCATTGAAACAATTGTCGCACGTACATTACGTCGTGTAGAGAGTACACAATGTATGATTCGAATTGTGGGGCTATCAGCGACATTACCAAATTATGTTGATGTTGCAACATTTCTTCGTGTCTCGGTTCCATCTGGTGATGTTCGAATGCAAAATGCAGCGACAAACGGTGGTCAAGGTGGTTTATTCTATTTCGACGCCACATATCGTCCAGTACCTTTAGATCAAACATTTATTGGGGTGAGTACAAATGGAAATTTAAAAGATGCTGTGACGTTAAATACTACAGCTCTTACAACATCGTTTGAAAATGAAGATGAGATGATGAAAGATAAAAAGGGGACGAATACTATGAGTCGACAACGTCAAATTGAGTTGATGATGAATAAATTAACGTTAGCTCATTGTCTGAAGCAAGTCCAAGCAAAAGAACAAGTGATGGTTTTTGTTCATTCTCGAAAAGAAACTGGTCGTACAATGCGTACGTTAATTGAGTTAGCACGTGGACATGAAGAAGAGATGAAGACATTAGAAGCTTTTTTACCACCAATTGAGTTACAATTGGATCGAAATTTACATGAACGTGTGCTTAAAAGTCGCAATCAAGAAGTGAAAGAACTTTTGGGATATGGTCTTGGGATACATCATGCTGGAATGTTACGTAGTGATCGTAACTTGACGGAAGAGTTATTTGAACGGGGGTACATTCGTGTTTTATGTTGTACGGCAACTTTAGCATGGGGGGTTAACTTACCGGCCCACTCTGTCCTGATTAAAGGGACACAAGTTTATAATGCTGCAAAAGGAGGGATAACGCAATTAAGTATCCTTGATGTGATGCAGATCTTTGGTCGTGCTGGTCGTCCACAATATGATACAAGAGGGGACGCAGTCTTACTTACAACTCAAGACAATTTGGCTCATTATTTACGTTTATTAACAACGGGACTACCCATGGAATCAGCATTAATTCAAGCTCTTCCTGACCATTTAAATGCTGAAATTGTTTCAAATACAATCACAAATCTCGATGAAGCTTGTACATGGCTTAGTTATACATATCTCTACGTGCGTATGCGTAAGAATCCATTGGCGTACGGTATGAAATGGGATGATGTGCAACACGATCCAATGCTTGTGGCTCGACGTCGCCAATTAATTTTAGCTGCGGCAGAGAAACTTGCAGCATGTCGAATGATTAAAATCTCACGTGAAAAAGGACAAAAAGCAGTCAATGGTGAACCACAAGTGACGTTTACCGTCACGTCAGTAGGTCGTGTTGCAAGTCATTATTACATTCAACACACTTCAATCGAAACCTTTCATGAATTATTTGAAGCTTCAAGTGAAGAAGAGGACACTTTGAATTGGGACACAGTGTTTAGATTTTTATGTTCGAGTCATGAGTTTGAGCAACTTAAGTCACGAGAAGATGAAATGACCGAATTAGAACAGTTGCAACACCGGTATTGTCGGTATGCAATAGTAGGGGGTGGACTTGACACTTCTCCTGGGAAGACAAATATTCTATTACAGAGTCTCTTAAGTCGTGGTCGCATCTCATCGTTCACACTCATTTCGGACTCCAATTACGTTGCACAAAACGGAGCTCGTGTCGCTCGTGCATTGTTTGAGATTTGTCTGAAGAAATCTCGTGGAAATTACGCTGCAATGTTTCTCCAACTTGCGAAATGTATTGATCAAAAACTATGGTTTGATCAAACACCTTTGCTTCAATTTTCAAATGTTCCGTTTGCGATAATTCATGAACTTGAACATCAATCACTTTACGATGCAATGATAGATCCTCAAGCATGTAATTTAAGTTCTAAAGCCTTGAAATGGATTCAAAGTCTTCCATTTCTTGATATCACAAATGTTCAAACACAACCTGTTGGAAAAACAATGTTGAAAGTCACATTTGAACTCACTCCATTATTTCTAGAATGGAAAGAAGGAGTTTTTCAAGGTAAGACATTAGCATCGTGGATTTGGATTGAAGATGGATTGAATGGATATATTTATCATTCTGAGTATTATATTCTTCATCAAGCTCGTTTCTTAACATGGAAAGCACGTGCTCAATCGCTTGAATTGGAATGTTTTCTTCCTGTTTTTCTATCACAAACACAACAAGAAGTGCAATATGTGATTCGTATCTTTTCAGATCGTTTTGTTGGGATTGAATCATTCTATTACGTATCGTATACTCCAGTCCAAGAAACTCAAAGCGAGAATCAAATGTCGACATCTTTGTTACAACTTCATCCTCAACCTCTTGAATCGCTTGAGAATCATGTATATCAATCACTTTATCAAACAACATGTTCACATTTGAATCGAATTCAAACTCAAATGTTTTACAAATTCTACCATACTCAGGAGAATCTATTACTTTGTGCTCCAACGGGTAGTGGCAAGACTTTATGTGCTGAAATAGCTATGTTTCGTGTTTGGAATTCAATCCAAAGAGACACAATGGACTGTATGAAGACATCATGTCGCTCGCTTATTGTGTACCTTGCACCCATGCAAGCACTTGTACGTGAAAAAGTAATGGATTGGACAACAAAGTTTACATGTCATTCAGAATTACGAAAAAAAATAGTCGAAGTATCGAACGAAACACTTGTGAACATGGAGTTTCTATTGAATCAAGCAGATTTAGTTGTCTCGACATGTGAGAAATGGGATCAAATGACACGTAATCCATTTGTAGCACAGAAATTGATGTCTCAAATCGCGCTAGTGATTGTCGATGAAGTGCATTTACTAAATGAACCACCTTATGGTCCTGTGTTTGAGTTAATTCTCAGCCGAATCCGACGTTTTCAAACTGATCATCCTTTTCGAATCATTGCACTCTCTTCATCCCTTGCAAACGCTAACGATGTCGGTCGATGGTTGAATACTCCAACTAGTGAGTCAAATGTCAACTTTGCGTACAATTTTCATCCATCTGTACGTCCAATACCGTTGGAAATGCACGTCCAAGGCTTTCCCGAACGTCATTATGTCGCACGTATGGCTGCTATGAATAAACCAACATTCATGTTGATTCAAACTCATGCAGTTGAGAAACCTGTTTTGATCTTTGTCTCATCGAAAGCTCAGACAAAAGTCACAGCATTAGATTTAATTCAATTTTCAATGGCATGTGATGATACAAATACTGAAAAGAAAGGCTTTTTATCTCTAGATGAAGATGTGATGCATTCAATCTGTCTTTCCAATCAAATTATCGATGAAACATTAAAGCATACACTTGCATTTGGCATTGGTTTGTACCATGTTGGATTATTACAACGAGAACGTCAAATAGTTGAGAAATTGTATCGAGAAGGTGGAATTCAAATTGTGATTTCAACGTCAAATTTCGCATGGGGAATGCCACTTTCTGCTTCTTTAGTAGTTTTAAAAGGCATTGAATCGTTTGAAAATGGACGATATTGTTCCTATCCTTTAAGTGATATATTGCAAATGATTGGACGTGCTGGACGACCTAATGTTGATGAAAAAGGTATAGTTTGTGTCTTGGTAGAAGAAGGAAAGAAAAATCGAACACAACGCTTTTTGTACGAACCCATTGCAATGGAATCGTGTCTTAATGAAAAGAATGTTGTTAATGATGTGAATGCTGAGATTGTCGCAGGAGCAATTCATTCGAGAAAGGAGGTGATGGAGTATCTCACGTGGACTTATCTTTTTCAACGTGTTCTGACAAATCCAAGATATTATGGTCTTGTACAATTCAAAGAGCAGGATACAGATGATCATAAACGTCAAAAGATTGAATTGTTTTTTGATAAATTGATTACGACGATACTTGACCGACTTGTATCGTATCAATGTTTGATTCTAACACAAAATGCTACACGGTTTGAGCCAACGTTTGCTGGAAAAGTAGCTGCTTCATTGTACATTGATGTGCGTACAATTTCAAATTTATTGACAGCTTTGAAAACACAATGTACCAATGCAATGACAGAGTTCGAGACGAATACATTGCAAGTACTTTGTATTGTCTGTGAGTCTTGTGTTGAATTTGATCAAGTTCCAGTTCGTCATCATGAAATTTTAAGTAATTTACTATTGGAGTTGTGCGGGAAAGTGAAATATTCGCCATTGAAGTATTTGTATGCACGTGGTAAGAAGCAACCAAAACGACTGGTTGAGACACATGGAAGCCAAGTGAAGGCAATGGTGATACTACAAATGTATTTGATGCGTATGCGTTTCCCTTCAAGTGATTTTCGGAATGATCTTCGTATAATCCTCGACTTTCTTCCACGTTTACTGCGTGCTGTCATTCATTTATGTGCGTACATCCAATTGCCAACGTTTGTACGCACAGGTATTCGACTTGAACAAGCAGTTGTTCAAGGTCGATGGCCAGATGAAAACAATACATTAGCTCAGTTTCCACATGTATCACCAAAAGTGAAAAAGATTTTAAATGACGAATGGAAAGTCTCAACTTTACTTGATTTTCAAACATTGATAGCGGACAAGACGAAGAAAAAAACGATTGTTGAACGACTACAGAATGTACGATCACAAAGTGGATTAACGAATTCTCAAGTTCACGAACTTATACGAGAAGTGGAAAAGCTACCACAGTATCAAGTGAATCTGTCCGTTCATTCCAATGAGCTTCACGTTCTTTTAACTCAAAAGTACAAGAAAAGAAAGCAAGTTACTTGTACAACACGTTTACATTATCCAAAAGCGTATGGATTGTATGTCTTAATAACCAAGAAGACGAATGATGACGAAATGATAAGTGAACTTAAACATGTTCCATATAACGAGAAAATTCTTTTGAGATTGACAAGTTCTGCACTCGATACTGAATATCGTGTCCATGTATTGTCCGATGCAATTGCTGGATTGGAGAGTTTGCATTGTCTGAAATTGTAAGAAGATCGTTCAGTTTATTGAATGGAAACTTTGTTTCGTACGAGTGTAATTGTCAGTATATGGACAACGAATCTTTGACTTGGCAACTGAGCATGAAGATCCTTGATATGGCAAGAGATAATTAGCGATGGAGTTAAAGTTTAAAACGAGCATTTTTTATTATCTTCTTATCTTTTTCAATCTCAACATCAATGCAACATACCTATGAGCAAGCCCAGACACGTCCGTTCTTCTGTTTAGTTTGCAGTGCTTTCTTGATCTTATTTCAACAGCTTCAATAGTAAAGCAGCATCGAACGCCTCTTTCAATTGTTTGTCTAAAAAAGCAGCCGTATCCGGTTTAAAACCATATCCAACTATCGGTTTGATATTCACAACACTCGGTCGATCTTTATGAAGCAAATTCGTCATTGATTCAAATCTTTCGTGATCCGACCAATGTTGAAAGATCGAAAGTCGCAAAGCTGTCAACGATGCGAGATTGTTCTCTTTCGGAGCAATATTCAATACATTGAGATAACGAGCCACGATCAAATTTCCCACAGCATCATTGATCGCTTTCTGAACGTATCGAGCAGCATCCGATCTCCCGTAACAACGAGCCAAGGCATTAATGAGAAGTTTGTCACTGTCTTGCAATGTCCTCGTCGCAATAAAGTGTACGTAATTTTCCAAGAAAAACATTTGTGGCATTTCGAAAATTGTGACTTTAGCGTTCACAGGCGTGTCGAGTAGAAACTGTCGCAAAACTCCTGCTAGCTGCACTTCGCTAAATCCCAATAGTACAAACAAGACATCCATATTTCTGATTGCCGAGTCTTGAGTCTTTGCTATCTCAATCATCTGAGCCGTTTTGGAAAGACCAAAGCGCTTAACTAAAGCGAGAACCACTTCCCTTTCCGATTCCAAACGATATACATCATTCATTTGCAGTGCACCAAAGTTGATCAAAACCTGATACACATTCTCGTCAAACAAGAACTTAGCCGATTTTTCCAAATCGTCTAGTGGCAAGTAATGCGATTCAATGAATCGATTCACTACTCTATCCACGTTGTCACCATTCTTGAGCCAATGAAAATACAAACCACGTTCAAATCTCTTTGCATTGCTAGAAGCCACATTCGTCATCTGAGTCACTTTGTCTCCATGCTTTGGTAGTAGGTTTTGACCAACTAAACGTGATAATTCACCATCTCCATGAGACTGTTGTATCATCCGAGCTACTTGAAAGTTGGAATCTAGATTCAAGAGATGGTAACTTTCCATCTTATCAGCTAAAGTCTTCAATTCCGTACTTTCAAGGATATTCTCCCCCTCTCTGTTGCTGAGAATGTCGTCATAAACTTTTTGAGGCTGTAACTCAGTCTCATGCCATACTTGATCAAGAATGGCGTCCAAACTATTCGTAAAATGAAAGTATTGCATTCGATCTTCATCACTGACACCATGCTTTGCATTTGTACTGACGCTCGAGGACGACGGCACACTTTGTACGGACACTGTATCATTTGTAGCAGCCATCAGAGACACTGTATCATTTGTAGCAGCTATCAGAGACACTGTATCATTTGTAGCAGCCACCAGAGATAGTAGAGGTCCAAACACTGTAACTTGAAACACGAAGGTAACCATTTTCAAAGATTGACCGTTGAGTGAACGAGAGGAATCGAAATCGGAAGTGAGTGGTAGCCATGTGAGGTGGTTTACGACAATAAGTTCTAGAAAAATATCATGTACAACCGGACATTGGTAGTAGCCAACACAGAACTAGAATCAGGTTCCAAGATGCACTGACTCTTTCATTGGATCTGCGGAATTTAATCTAAAAATGGGTTTTTCAGAGGCATAAAGCTCAAGTACTGTGATAATGTGTAACACTACTATTTCTATGTATACGAATTAACAGATAATGTATACAGTTTGGTAATTCTATTGAACATGATCGCGCAGTTGCTATACAATATATAATGTGGACGAACACAATGGTACGTGCTTTACATTAGATCAGGACTACTCATCACTATAGCTACTGCTGTGCTTTAAACATGTATCATGAAAGGAGAATCTTCAGCTGACATTGTGAATCCCTGCATTAGATACTGAGTATTGCGTCTATGTATTATTTGATACAATTGTTAGATTGGAGAGGTTGCATTGCAGTAGTCAAAAGTTCAGTCTTAATCGAATGAAATCTTTGTTTCGTTTAGATTTGTACGAGTGTCAGTACGTGGATTCGACTGAGCAATATTCTTCTACATGACGATCCTTTGTATGGTTAGTACAGTCATGAGATGATTAGCGATGGAGTTCAAGTTTGAAATTATTATCTTCTTATCTTTTTTTGTCAATCTTAACATCAATGCAACATACCTGTCAGCAAGCCAAGACACGTCCGTTTTAATTGCTGTGTTTTCTTGATCTTTTTTCAACAGCTTCGGTAAGAAATCAGCCTCGAACGCCGCTTTCAATTGTTGGTCCCAAGAAGCAGCCTCATTCGGTTCAAATACAACTATCGGTTCAAAATTAACAACACTCGGTCCATCTTCACGAGGCAAATTCGTAATTGATTCAAAATTCTCGTGATCCGACCAATGATAAAAGATCGAAAATTGCAAAGCTTTCAGATCACTACCGGTTCGTAATTGGTAAGAATATTCGATTTCCTGAAAACACGAGCCAAGATCGAGTCTACCTTAGCCCTTTTGATCGCTTTCTGAACGATTCGAGCAGTATTTATTCTTCCGTAGAAATGAGCCAAGGTATCAATGAGAAGTTTGCCACTGTCTTGGGATGTTTTCGACGCAATATACCGTACGTAGTTTTTCAAGAAGAACATTTGAGGTAGATTAAACATTGTTTGCTCAAAATCCACAATCTTGTCGAGTTCAAGCAGTTGCACAGCTTTTAATACCTGAATTTCGTCATCAACCAACTGTTCAAACAAGGTTTCCATAGTTTTGATTGCTGAGTTTTGAGTCTTTGCTATCAGAATCATTTCAGCGACCTTCAAAAGACCACACCGATCATACAAAGCGCGAGCCAGAGTTTTTTCCGGATTTACCACTTTACTTTGCGATGCAAAGGTTATCAAAACCTGATACACATTCTCTTGAAACAGAAACTTGGCCGCTTTCTCCACATTGTCAAGCGGTAAGTCATGCTTCTCAATAAATCGAGCCACCAATTTGTCTAAGTTTTCGTCATTGAGTTTCCAATATTTATACAAACCAATTTCGATTCTATTTGCATTCCGTCGAGCTACATTCATCTTCTCGGTCATTTCTTCACCATTCGTTACTAGCTTTTGAGCACCAATCAAACGTGACAAATCACCCACTCCATGTGAGTTTAGCACCATTCGAGCTAATTCCAAGTCGGTATTCACCTTGTTTGTATCCATAGCGTTGGCTAGCAATGGATTAAACATTCGATCTTCATCAATGACACCATTCCCTGCCTTTGTAATAACGCCCGATGACGACGGCACACTTTGTACGGACACTGTATCATTTGTAGCAACTTCCACAGATAGTAGAGGTCCAAGCACTGTAAGTTTGAACACGAAGGTAGTCATTGTCCAAAGATTGACCGTTGAGTGGAAGAGAGGAAAAGTGATTAGCAGTGTCTAACGTTATCTTATACGATAAGTTCTGAAAATATATCATGTACAACTGGACACTAGAATCAGTTTCCAAGATGCACTGACTTTATAACTGGATCTGCGGAATTTAATCTAAAAGTGGGTTTTTCAAAGGGTGAATGTGATAATAGTAAGGTTCGAGATGACTTTAACACTACTATCTCTATCTATACTAACTGACAGACAATTTGCATTTATGAGAATACAGTGACTAGTCTTGTTGAATATGACTACTACAAATCTCGATAGAGATGCTTCACAATATATCAATGATAGGTGCTCAAGATTAACCAATTGTTTGCAGCGTACAAGGATACTCCATCACAGAAGTTGGAACCAGATGAAGAAAACATAGGAGGACGGGCTTGTCTGGGTTTGCTGATAGGTATGTTGCATTGATGTTAAGATTGACAAAAAAAGATAAGAAGATAATAAAAATATGCTTCATTTCAAACTTTAACTCCATCGCTAATCATCTCACGACTGCATTAAGCCATACAAAGGATCGTCATGTAGAAAAATATTGCTCAGTCGAATCCACGTACTGACACTCGTACAAACTCAAAACGAAACAAAGATTTCATTCGATTTCATCTGAACTTTTGACTACTGCAATGCAACCTCTCCAATCTAGCAATTGTATCAAACAATACATATAAGCAATACTCAGTATCTAATGCAGGGATTGACAATGTTCACCCACCATGTGACTGTCGCACCATTTGGCTAAAGTCTCCAACTCAATGTCGTTATAAACTTTTTGAGGCTGTAGCTCAATTAATTGCCATACTTTATCGACAATGTCGTCATAAATTTGCAGCGGATGCAACTCATCTGACAGCCGCAATGGATTCAACATTCAATCTTCGTCAATAACACCATTCCCTGCCTTTGTAATGACGCCTGATGGCAACGGCACGGACAGTGTATCATTTGTAGCAACTACCACAGATAGTAGAGGTCCAAGCACTGTAAGTTTGAATAACCTAACCAAGATTGAATGTGAGAGGAAAACAGACGTGATACTGTATTTGCTCTTGAAAGCAATGTTATCGTATAATATAAGTTGTTAACGGTTACTATCTAATAGAATAATATATATGACATTTTAGAGTGTTTATGTCTATGAAACGTTGGAGGTGAAAAGATTCAAGTGAAATTTCTATTGCAATAATCACGTAAACTTTGAAAGGAAAAGTCATTTTTTTGTAAGAAGAGTGAAATTTTGACACTAACACTGTATACTCTTTGACAAATATTTGTTATTCCTGGATTGTATGAAACTGTAGGAAGCTCGTTCAGTTTTCAATCTTAATCGAGTGAAATTTTTGTATCATTTGATCGTCAGTACATTGAATACGATTCTTGTACTTTGTAAAAGCATTTGACTGTGCAGGTCCGTCAAGAAATGCTACCAGATCTTTTGTCATATAAAAGTCTTGTGATGTCTTGTTTACATGACAGTCTTTACAGAAACAAAGTAAAATACTTTCAATGCCTGTACCATAGACATCAAAAAAGAAACAAGATGTCGTATAGCTGAGAAGACCTACAAGTAACATTGGTAAAAGTGGATTTGTCAAATTTGCAAGATCTCCCACTAAGAATCTTGGAACTTCATGTGGTGGATATCGAATTAAAAGAAACATCGAAAGCATGGAAAACGTCGTGACAAAAACTTTACCAATGAGCATAAGAAAGCGTGTAAGAATACTGACGGTAGCTATACGTGCTGCATGAGTCTGAAGTAACAAGAAGGAATCTTTCATAGCTGGTCCAAAACTTTGTCCAGTCATTGCAATCAGAATAAATGTATTCTTATTCAGAAACTTGAGACAATTTTCAAAACACCAAAGAAGGACTTGTAGACACATTCGAACGACTTTCCATACTTTGTTAATTTGTTTCAAACGATTCAGATTTTCGTCCATGTATGCACAAATGATGCGTAGAATTTGGACCCAAGTTAAGATGAGACTTCCAAATGCAATAGAACCAAAGTGATAGCGAAGTGTTCGCCATATAGAACGTAAGACTGGTCGACGACGTATTTCTTGCTTGTTTCGTGTCCAATAGTATTCACAAAAAGCACCTGCAATGGTGGTATAAGCTGCAGCTTGAATCACTTGATTAGTCCAAAGAAGACCAAAGAGATGATAAAGCATAAAATATTTTCGATTCTTCTTTTCTTGAATCTGAACTTGAGTCGTATCGTTATAATGAAGAAAAGTTCCATTAACTGGAAATGTAGATGGAATGACAAGATGATCTGATGTAGCTATGAATGTCGCTGTGACTATCCAATAGGCTACAAGAATGACAGCAAAAAACGTTGGAATGAATGGATAGAAAGTTAACATGGGCATTGATTGTAATGCTTTCGATGCTTCACGTATAATTCCAATAGCGAGTTGAATACGACTACACATGAAAAAAAGGAGTAGAAGAAGCAACAAAGTTGTTCCAGTGAATATATAACATGCAAGTGCCCAATAATATGTTTGGTCTTTTGCAGCAAGAATTCCAGCAGATGAAACATAAGTCGTTTGATGATCTTCGAACGACATTCCCATTCGATGCAATGTAGATTCAAATCTTGTACTATGAAGTACATGACCTTCGTACGCACAAAAGAGAGTAATGAGAATTTGAATGACGAGTACCAATACAATTATAAGCCATACAAAGACACTAGCCCAATAACGTAGTAAAAGAAGCCAGAAAAAACCAAGGATGAGAGCAATTAGACCACCACAGATCAAAACAGGAACAGCAGCTTTTTGCAAATCTCCAAGCCATCGAACCAAGAGAAACCATCTTCGACTGATCATTTGAGTCACGGGATCTTGAATTGTCGTTCCAATCTCTCGCTCTTCTCGCATCGTTTCCGAGCTTTTACAACTTGGTCGTACAGCTGTGATCACGTCATTGCATGATTGAGCTCCACAATTGATGAATGGATTCTTTTCATTGTCCATTCCACATGTTAATGTATTTACTGATCCATTTTGATATCTTTCGACTTCCTGATCTGTACACTTGTCAATACATCGTACATGTTGAATCACTTCAACCTTCGTGAGTGCGACACAACGGTATAAAACATTGGTTGTATTCATCTCAACTTTCCACGGTGATCCAGCAATCAAATACTCATTCTTCACAGCACTTGCTTCCTCTTCATTAATTGGATTCCCTTGTATTCTATAGTCAATGTATGCATGAACATATAGCGTTTTCTTTGAAAGAACTGGACAAGCTGAAACACATACACCAAAGAGTTTTCGAAACGTTGAAGGATGTACAAGTTGTTGAGAATCATACCCAGCAGCAACAAGTGCTTTCATATCGTCAAAAAGACGAGGATAAAGCAAATATTTGTAATTTGTCAAGTCATAAGCAGGTACATACTTCGTCTCGTCACTAGAAGCACCACATGTTCGTCCCATCCAATCTGTTCCATAAAGAAGTCGCTGAGGTTTTCCATGTCGATAGCCATTTCCAGCAATTATCAACATTCCAATCCAAAAGAAAAGAAATAAGATTAAAACCATCACATCCGTACATTTTCGTTTGTCATGTTTGAATGGATTTGTCGATTCCAAGGTCCTTTCAATTGATTTTTGATCTTCTACTGCCACTTTCTCAATCATCTCTTGATTCTCCATCATATGAACAAACGAGAATCTCAAATTCTAATGTTTGACGTCGAGAATTGAAACATTAAGATCCTTGAAAATAAAAAACCAAGTTTTCACTTTCCCACTCGTTACAAAACGTATTTCTTATTATAGAAACAAATGATAATCATTTCTATTATATATATGACCAAGATCTACCACGAACGTCAGAAGCTTTACCGCTGTGGCCTTCACGCGCTTAATAATGCGCTTCAAGGTACAGACTTTCCTTTACATTTGAATACTATTTGATACGACTAACGTGGTTAAGTAGATTCAGTATTTACGCAAAGAGAATTCGAAGACGCGTGTGAAAAGCTAGCAGAAATGACTGATTTTGACGCTACGAACGCCCTGGCATGGATTTGGAATCCTCATCGAGCTCCTTTAGGTCTTGGAAATTATGATGTTAATGTGCTTGTATTTGTATTGCAGCAAAAAGGTACAAAGACTTTGGAAATGATTGATGTTACAAGTGAGATATTTAGTGTTTCCTTAGGTTATGTACTAGATTGGCTCGATAAACGACAAG
>NW_020186929.1:262635-262926 GCF_900000015.1 Plasmopara halstedii | reverse complement strand
GATACTACATTATTATCGATCGTATGAAACGTGGATTTTATAGAAGACCGTAAAGGGCCATGGAGGATCCCCATCGATTCCGGGGCGTCGGGCAACTATGCTCGACGCTCCAAGATGAAAGGAAGTCAACTGTATGCTGAGGCGCTGAAAGCGCGGTCGGGTGACATCGTCACTGTTCGCCTAGCGACGGGGACGCGTGTCACGGTCCCGAAGGTCCCTGTGGACCTTGGAGTCAAGTTCCTTGACTTTGATAGCGTATAACGCTGCCTAGTCTTAGACTTGGATGCAAGA
>NW_020186929.1:262476-262625 GCF_900000015.1 Plasmopara halstedii | reverse complement strand
TAGACATTGGAATGTCCAAGTTGGTAGACACCAACGGGGTATTGGACAGGAGTCCCGAGCGTGGCTCGCGGGCTGATCGTGGATTGGCACGTAACCCACTGAGCGCTGCTCAAATTTCGAAGCAGTCGCTGCATGTCATGAGTGACATG
>NW_020186929.1:261657-261753 GCF_900000015.1 Plasmopara halstedii | reverse complement strand
GCCCGGTCTCCCAGCACCTTGCTGCGTCGTTTCGCAGCGGGCAGATCGTGAAGGGTGGACCACACTCTTGGTCGATGGGTTGTAAAAAGGCTTCCT
>NW_020186929.1:259955-260161 GCF_900000015.1 Plasmopara halstedii | reverse complement strand
TGGTCGAGCGCGAGAATGGGCACTGACGTGCGGCACTTCGGTCGAAGCTGCGTTTCCCCTCCTGGGTGGAGCTGGAATTGCAGCTCTCACGAGTGTTCTCGCCGCCTTATCAGGCATATCGCGTGCGATCGCGTTTCCGACAGGGCAACAAGGATTTAATGGTTTTTGTCCAAGAGATGCGCACTCTAATTGCCGGGATGGCAGCT
>NW_020186929.1:238607-259945 GCF_900000015.1 Plasmopara halstedii | reverse complement strand
CTCTTGAAGTAAGCGGATTGCGATCCGCTAAACTCGTACTTGTTCTAAGTATAGAACGGAAGGTCGGTGACCTAACTTACGCTTCCTCAAAGCGCAAAGCTACGGCAGCCCCTGGTGTCATCGTACAAAGGTGTGGATCACACAAGTCGGAGTAATCACATCTTGGTGTGGCTACACCTAAACAAGAAGCCTTCACGTGGCAGGACTGCCCGTGGCGATGCATCATATTAAGTTTATACTATATTACTTAAGTTTTACTTTATTAATTAGGTGATACTATATTAATCTGGAAAAACTCAGGTTTTTGATATTGGCGGCTCTGCCGCCACTAGAATAATTGACTACAGTTTTAATTTTGAACAAAAGAGTGTATTTGCCTTGATTAAGGTTTGGGGGTACTCTTGGAGTGTAGCGGACTGCGATCTGCTACACTCATACCGGTTTTAATATTGAAGGTAAGGTCGATGAGCTAGAACGAAGGTCGGTGACCTTAAGTAAGCTTTTTTAAGCAAAGAGCTACGGCAGCCCCGCTGCAGAAAGTATAGAAAAACCAGGTAACATTGTGTTGTAAGTCTATCGGTTGTATGGGGGTATTCAGCAATTCCGTAGTGTACAGCAGCGGCAAACCATTTTTTCTGTTCGAGCCTTTTGTCCAATCTATTTATAACATCTTGTGGTTAATGACCACCGTGCTTGACAATGGTTGAAACTGCTAGCGTACCCTTGCGCCGCTCAAATAGTTTGTCTCAGTAAACTGGGCACAATTATTGTCTAACCCGCTACCAACGCGACCACTTGTACCACGTAGAATTGTCGTCGCCCCTATCTACTCTATCAACTGCTGCGTCTTCCGATGTTCTCGTCACTGCTATGTACAGCACTGGCTGACGCCGTACGGATTGGCTGCAAAATTTAACGGAGATGGGCACTGTCCTACTTGTTCGACAAATATCATGAGTCGAGCTGGAGTAGCGCTGTAGTCTTGATCACTGTGTTGACACTGAGTCCAACACGTACTGATAAGTTGATAGTTGGGAAAGCAGTGCGTGAATACACGGCCCTGCCAGGACGACGCGGGTGGCATATTGTGGGGATTGCACTTGCGCAGGTAAGGCCGAATGTCGATGTACCATGTATGATTATTGGACGGACTGAAATGTGCTGCGATAGTCGGTCCTAGTAATTTACAAAATTTCTTGTTGCTGCATCGTTACGCTGTGGAATTGATGCATAGAAATAAAGTTCACAAAGCGTATTTCTTACTTGCTGCAAAAAAATAAGCTGCTGCTGCAATAAACACGTTTCTTTGATAAATGAATATTTTTCGGATTTAGCTTCGCGAATATTCGTAAATATTCTTCCCATTTTTGATAATTCAGATAAAGCGAAGAGTGCAGGCAGTAACATCAACACCTTAATCTCGGCTGTTTTCATCGTACTGTATTGTCAGTCATATGTTGGGCAGTGAGTCGACTGCTGGTCGGATATCGATGCACCTGGTTCACTGATTTATACGGTACGCCTTTAAGCATGAGCTACAGTTTTAAAACTCTCTGACTTAAATTCCTCTATTTTCATCAAGTTTACACGCGACTTTGCGTGTTCGCGTCGTCGTAGGTAAATTGCACTGCATTTTCACACAGCTAGCTACGTTTTTAAGTAAGGGTAAGCAGCAGATGAAGTTCCTTGAGCTTTAGCTTAGAAAATGGCATAGGATATGTGGAGGAATTCGGTGAAAGACATAGATTATGCACGTGGACGCTAAACATCAGCAAATTGAATTGTGCGCACGTGAATTGCGGCAGATGTATAGAGGAAACGTGGTGTCGAGTTCAATGTATCGTGTTCAATTGCTAGATTGCCATCAACTGGTAAAATGCACAACGTGTTCACAATATCAGCTGAACAATCGTCATATCGCGGTACTGATATAAATCATATTGTTGTCATCTGCGTTTAGACTGTTGCTACGCGCTCGACTGAATCTTTCTACGTGCTACGTTTGGGACAGCCGTGAAAGTTGGTTTAAGTTAGCGTGACAAGTAACCAGCTTGTCTGGTGATAAAAGGCGTTCTCCTTGGCTTTAGTTGGCTTGACTGCTTGCTCGCGATTACGTAGTAAAAGATCGAGGGCAATGCGTATATTAGTTTGAATTTATATCGTGTGGTAGCTGGAGCTGCTAACACACCGAGTCTCTAGCAGCAAATCGCTCTGAGAGCGTGCGATTTAAAGAGCAGCGCAAGACTGGGTGCTCTAGATCAACACCGTCCTGGGCACTCCGGTTGTTACTGCTCGTTGGGCTTAGCTTTTCCTCCATCTCGGGCGTGAGTGCGCAAAAGTACTTGCCACTGCGAACGTTTAGGAACTCCATCAAAATCTGCACAACGCCACGATGCGTGCTGCACTGTTCGATTGTAGCAGGCTCGACCTTCCGTAGCTTCGCAAGCACATCGTTTAAGAAATCATCAAGTGAATCCTCGTCGCTCACGCGCACGGGATTGATAGCGCTGCATGCAGCACAGACACTACAGGCAGCACAGACGTTGCGGTCATTCTTGGCTCGACACATTGCACTCACGAGGCGAAACATGTCCAGCATGCTTTTAAAATCCTCCTTACTCTTGTATACAGACGTGCTCTTGCCTTTGCAAGCCACCTTGACTTCGAACATCATGGTGTCACCTAGTGCGTGTGCCTCGAGCACCGTCGCACTCAGCGTACATACTCCTTCCTTCATTGCGAATATAAGTTAGAGTACAGAAACGACGGTGGCTCAAGTTTTGACGAATGGTTACTCTGAGGCAGGTCGGCTTTTGCCGTGGCAAAAACGAACGGCGGCTAGCCCGCGACGCTCTCTGACACGCCCTTCGCTGTACGGCGCTCCAAGATCACTTGATCTCAGTAAGAGCAACTCAGATTCACTATGCACGACAAAGAAAACTTTTTTACTAATCAGCGCACTTTAGCAGACGAGACATTCGAGTCACGTTCCCGAGACATTCTACAGGTTCATACCGGAAATAATATACTGTTTGGGAGAGAGTTCCAAGTAAAAAAAAATTACGATCACGAAGGCTATGAAGGTAAAACTGGATCTTATCTCCAGGTTAAATGATCCATGTCCTAGACTTCAATTTAAGTCGATAGATCTTAAGGATGCGCCGTGGGTAAGACACCTATAACGTCTTGGCTGAGATGCAATGAGTCTAGTCTCTTATAGTCTCAAGTGACACCTTTGCACTGACAGCTGATAGTTTTAGCCTCCACACAAGTCTTACACGCGATTTGTATATCGTTATTGGGAGGCAGAGAACAAATCTACTATCAAGACAAGCGATAACTATTAAGAGATGGGAAACTTACCGATCATTGACGGCAAAGTCTTAAAACGATGTATTACTGATAGAGTTAGAACAGCAATAAGTGCCTTACAATCTAAACTCAAAATCTTCAGCATATCTGACGCCAGAGTTCGTCTTCCCATCTCTTTGCTGTTGGGGCTGAACCTGAGATCTCGTAGCGAAGAATACTTAGTAAAGTGGAGATTGCTCTCTTTCATTCCCAATTAGAGTAGTGTATCATTACGGCACAGTGGATTGTGCTGAAGCGTCACTTAAATTACAGACCAGTCTTGAAAAAGTCAGTTTGTAGGACAAAACTATCCATATGACAACAGGAGTCATACGTATGACAAGTAGTTGTCCTCAAAAGTGGCCTGGCTCACAGAAATTAATTTTATCAGGTGGTTCGTGGGATTGCGCACTTCTTATCAACCTGTCAACTGCCTCTTAAATTAGAAATGCTGGCAGTATAACACTGAACTTATTATTATATTAAGTTTGAGCGAAAATAAATCATTAAATGGACAGCAGAAATATTCGTTGCGCTCTTTTGTCACTATTGTACTCAATACATGCGTTTAGTTAATGTTCTATACAATGCGTACTTGCGGCTCAAGCACGAAACGCAACGACCTTACAAACAATTGAACGGCAGTCCACGGGCCTGTAGCCCATTCTTGGAACAAGCTGAAAACAAATGTTATGTTTCTAGAGTTAGAGAATATGGTCCAGCATATTTCTGCAGCAAACCTTTAAATAGGTCTAAAAAAAAACTTCCTAGATGATCATCCAATTTTTTTTACGCATGTCGATGAATCGACGAGTGTGTTACTGCTATATGACCACGAAATGTGTATTCGTCATGATGCTTAAGAATTATGTTTTCATTGTGCAGTGACAATGCCATACCCGCCATACCGCTGTGCTTGTAGTGGGTCTCTACAAGCATAATTGGAGATGGACATATACGGTACGCATTCCATCAATGACTGCTTCTGGTTCGAAAATCCACGTTTAAACAGGTGATGAGCCCAATAACTGAATCCAGCAGTGCGGCAACCTGCAGCGTCTAGGGTGTAGGTATAGGTCAATAATGCGCTCCGCATTATATCATCCTAGCTGTTCATAAATGTGGTGTACAAACACAAATCGTGTACTCGCTTTAATTGTGTGTCATACGGGCGTGTGTCACTGCTGAACTTGGCCATAGACAGTACGCTATCCGCACATACATTTGAACAGGATATGGCAAAGAGTCAGCCTTTAAAAAAGGAGTAGCGACGTCAGCGCCCGAATAATCGTGACTTTCGTCGATTATCAGGCGCGGATTGTAAAGGAGGAGTACTCGCAAGTGAAACCCGATGAGGACGAGCGTATGGCGGGATCTGCAACACGATTTTTTTGCACCTTGCACAGGATAAGCTTTGACTAACCTGGTCCGCGATTCCGAACGCACCGAGAACGGACTCGTATGCTTCATTCAGAAGCGAACTTGGGAGGCTTTTAAATATACTATCAAGTCACCCTAACATTGATGCTACATCTAATTTTTTATCAGATCGGTCAAAATTTATACTATACAATATCTACAATAATGAAAGCATGAGTAACCCATAGCGCAAGGCTAGGAACCCGCACGTTTCATAGGCCCCTCAATTACAGTGTACTATCACTCTCATCCTTACTGAAAACTAATTTGATATATCGTCATGTGTTACACCATAACACTTCAAAGCTTCACGCTAATTTAGATGGACAACAGTATGATGGGCATATAGATTACGTGTTACACCACCCTCAACTAGGTGTGGGCTACACGTATGTCAACTGTCCAACCATTGTTCCGAAAATTATCTTACATCCTCCCCGATTTTGTTTCTCATTGGCGCTGTTTAAAGTTGGCGACGAGATCATCACAATGAGCTACGTGTCAAATCTATTTCTATTTTTCCAGCTAGCTTTTCTCTCTGTTTCACCATGCCACTGGGCAAGCCATTCTGGTCGGCGATTCAATTGTCTTGTCTTCAAAAGACATGATTTAGAGCTGATCCGCTGAGTCATCGTTCACAACGTTGGACGCTTCGGAGATAGGATAAAAACGAGATTTATCTGTGGTCGGTTCATATTTTGATAACACATCAGCACTGAGGGTTGAATTCATTTTTTTCATGCTACTGACAACTTGAGTTCTACCACGTTAGGATTTATCATCTTGATGACTTCGAAAGGCTCAACTTTTATTGCTGCGAACTTTGCTCTTTTGTTTTCCATATCTTTGGCGCATACTTGAGAGGTATTCTTTGAGGGTCTAGCATAACCAGATCTCCTGCTTTGAATTTGGGTTGTTTACCTCTTCTCTTCTGACCCTACTTTTGCTTTTGGGTGACCTGAGCTTTGAGTAGATTCTCTCGTGCTTGCTCAATTATTTTTTGTCTTTTCTCACATACTCTTCAGTCTGAACATCAATTTTCACTTATGCATCATTTGGACTAAATCCTTTTTGCCATGAAGAGCGTTCCTTTCTCCCGGTATCAATCTCAAATGGAGAATCTCCCTTGGATGCTTTGATAAGTGTCGAATGAGCATATTCGATAGTGCCTAAGTAATCTGTCCAATCTGTATCATTATAGGACACCAAACATCTAAGTGCATCTTCAACAACAAAGTTTCGTCGTTTAGTTTGTTCATCAGCTTGAGCGCGATGTGCTGACGTCTTACTAAGTCGAACACCCATGATTGTCATCGGAGATTTCCAAGATGATGAAGTGGGCTTGCTTTATATTCTCACTGATGATAACTTCAGGTAAGCCATGGTGTTGACCGAACAGACGGCTACCGCAGTACGCTTTTTGATGTGTATGATTGTTTCAGCGTCACCCGCCTTGCGTACAGTCAGGTCGTTTTAGTCTCAGCTCGCTATACTACGTAATCCAGCTGGTCTTTTTTTCTCGTTACCACAAATTTTACTGCTACAACCATTAATGTAAAATCAAGATTAAGAAATTGTCCATCTTGCCCACTTGCACAAGACTTATATCGATCTTGGCTCACTTCATTTTACCAAAATGTACAAGCCAACGCCGACACTATATAGAATAGCGTTTCAAACTAAACATGCTCATGAAGTGTAGTGAGGTCATCTGATTTTTACCTAGTGGTATCATAAATCCTCGTCATTATTGACGCAATGAACTCAGAATAAAATGTATTAGCGTTCAGTAGGAAATGAGTCCTACACGTGAAAGGCAAAATAGAATAAAAACATTTTTTTTGTAGAAAACTGTATCTTGAAAAGAGTGACATAGTGGAGCGGAGGTCTAATAGAAAATCGATTAATCTGTCAGATTCTCAAAAAAGGTCAACCATAATGCGCTTATTTCATCAAGCAATCCAATCTGATGTCGAATATAAGCAAAGAAGTTGCAGTAATCTAAATCACGCAAATTGTAATTTTGACATTAAAAAACTCTCACATTATCTACATATACTAACTTGCGCACAGATACGTCTTGACGTCAATAATGAATGCGAGATAAAATTCACTCACGTTTGGCGTAAGAGTGCCTTCACATGCTTGCGCCCCTCTCCTCGATATCAAATTGCCCAGTCGATTACAGTGTAGCGAACATCGTTCCAAAAAGTTCTCGTCATTTTCCTCCAAATCTAATCCCACCCTCTAAAAGTCATTGATCCATTCCTTGCACTGGGATCTTTTTATTTTGACATCAGCTTTCTCACAATTAATTAGGTCCCAATCGGCGTGTCCAAGTCTATTTAACATCGACGTGTACGTCTGTTAACGGAATTTCTACTACCAGCAAGGCCACTGCCGTGTGGCATCCGCGTTGAGCACTGCTTTTCTGCTTCGCTCGAATTGAAATCACTCACAATAGTTATCAATATTCAGCAATGCAGTAATCGTCCCGCAACAACAGTACGATGGCGTCGACGACTCACTGTAATCAGTATTGCATTAGTCGGAACTAATTACACCCGATGCCATGCATATGCTATAAAGATTGTATCGCGTGATACATCATTATGTCGCCTATTCTAGCAGCTCGGGTCGCGACATCGCCCACAAGGTGCACGTTGACACGCAAGTGTGCCTTAAATCTCTCCATGTACTTTTTGAGCAAGTCAAGGGCTCTATCGTATTTGGTTTGGCAAGTCAAACACGATCTGAACTGGTAAACTAGCGCTGATTCGAAGAAAAAAAAGATACTATCAGAGCGGTTCTCTTTGTGCAATATACCAGTGTGCTGTAATCTCTGCAGTTCTATACCCTCGACAACTTGCATTGGGTAGAACGCTATCTAGCACCCATTTTTCCACAGAAGTGACACGTAATTAAGATTTTATTAGTGATTGTAGTTGCTTACATCTGCAAACATAAATTTGACCTTGACAGTGCGCAGCTCCATCGACACGCAACATTGTTTATTGATTATTATGTTCTCGTTAGGCAGCCAAAACATATCAAGCTTTCAAACCAGTGGGCCAGCTCAAAATTAACCATCATTTGGATCCGGCGCACTCGCGGAGGTCGTGCCCCCCCCCCGGGCCACGACATCTTTAAGCACTAATCGCATATTGATCTCCACAAAATTGTGTTTATCGATTTAGTTGATGCAGCCTGCGTAGATGTGTCCATATTTAAGGCAAAGTTGTAATCGGTAGCAGTGATCGGGGGACCTAGTCCCACTATTTGGTCTACTCTGGTAAAAATATGGAAAAATACATAGGGGATTTACTGATCTATAGGTCGCAAGATTAGTTGCTATCTCCTCGTTTCTGTATATTGTATTCTGCTCATACTGGACACGCTACTGACGTACCAATTCTATAATTCTATTCAGGAAGTGCCAAGCACGCGTTCATGGCGTATTGTGGTGGTAGATGGAGCGTTCATTGGTGTTTTAGTGCTATTTAGCTGCTGGTCGAGGCGTTTTTCTTCTCCAAGCATACCCCCAATCTCTTCGAACCTGTCCTTGTATAGGCTCAAGGATGTCAAAGCTTTCGAGCTTTGCAGCTAGGTTTAAAGATTGCATCATACTCAGTCGGCTATTCTTTTTTCCTTTCCCGATTGTATGTCTCGATTTTGAGCGATCGTTTTGAGCCGCATACGAGGAGAGATTACTATGTCTCAGTAGCGTGGCTTCTATTTTCGCTCCGCGAATTGATAGCCATTAAGGTAAAACTTCTAAATCTGACACGCAGATCCAAACAAAGTGTATGATTTTCAGGCGACATCACCTCGCCACCTTTTTGCCCATTCGCCTGGATGAATAAAACTTATTTTGAGTTTTCAAAGCTGCAAATTTGCACAGCCGTCAGAAATTGTAGACAGCAAGTGGGGGGAGGGGACATTGAAGATGACAATTATGGATTTGACATTCTTGCGTCTTGTATCATGGACAGATAGAGCGTGAGACATGGTCTCGTCCTAATCCTGGATTCGAGAAATTACCTCATCCTAGATCTGATGTGGCCGGAATGCCACAGACTCGGAGTCGAAATAGTTACTCATCACGCATTTCACTCCTGGTGAAGCATTGGCGGGTCATCAATTCACCCATGCCAAGTAAAAGAAGCGCTTCTGGCAGATAGACAAAGCTGCGATAGCTTCCGTGCAGAAAATGTGAATATCCGAATCGGATAGTAACGGTGCTGCTGGGTGCTTCAAACAGAGCTCGAAATACAGATGCGGGAGTCGCTGATGTCTCAGAATGGATGTATCAGGATGAAACGGAAATGATGAATATCGTGATCTTCAGAATGTATGTCTGTCGAGACGGGAAAGAATGACCGATTGCCATGGCTCCCACGAATCAGCTCTAATGCGACCATGAAGAACATCATCTAGGGGGCGTTGAGAATAGAAACAATTAAGCGTCAGGATTTTCCGTTCCAGATACGGTGGAAAAAATATACGCTTTGAGTGAAAAGATCATGTCGTTAATTTATAAAGAACAGTTTTTCCTTGCCATGTTAAACGGAACTGCTGGCACAGCAACATTGTGTGATGCGCCCCTGCGGAGCAGTAAAGCTGCCCTCACGCAATGCAGTGGAGCTTCATATCTTTATTGTGTATTTGCGGTTGATGAACACGATTTTTTGTCAATCATGACAGATGTATACATGCAGCGATGGAATATACTTTATTTGTGTTAGCTTGCTCAGTTATGTTTCTATACACAAATTTTGTCCACAACCTTTTGAGCGTCCACTTGTGAATATACATCCCGTGAGTTAGTGAAGAGAAAAAGAGGTACATTTTTTCTCGTGGTCTAGACGGACAGCAGTGACACATGTTTGTGATCGCGATAAACGACGCAAATCGAAAATCTTGAAGTGGTGGCAGGGCTTACAGGCCTTTGGAAGGCAATAGAGCCGTCTATAGTTAGTTGCTCCATAAAATAATGAATAGATGTATGTGTTGCAGTAAGACCTCTCGATCTTATGAGCGCGCAATGTCAGTTAACAACCATGTGAGAAACGGTCGTGTATTTGACGTCGTTCTGTATCAGCACCTGTTGATCTTCGCCATCTGTTGTATGCAGTTAGCAACATAAGGTTCAAATACAGAGTACAGCGTGCGATTCTATTTGATTTGGTCCACCCTGTCGAAATCTGAATCATTTTTGATTCCAGTATACCTGATTTTCTAACCAATCATATTGATGCTAATTCTTGGGACTTCTATCCCACTCGAATATTCTTAAGTCCAGGCACAATTATTACCTCGTGCATGGCGTGGCTGCGGCAGCCGCACAAGCCTACAGACGCCAAGCACATGCAAGACTATCTTATTAATTGGAATGCAGGTCCTCTTGGTGTTGTGCTGCAGCCTGATTTAGGCGCTGATATGCCCCCTGTCGTGGCGCAGCTGCTACCTCAGCCTTCCGTGCTTAAAATGGCGGGCGTGCGTGAAGGAGACCTCTTGATCAGCGTCAACGGAAAGAAAACCACCCGTCTGGGCTACGAAAAAGTGGTGCGTCTGTTATTTAAGGAGCGTCTTCCCATGGTCTTGCACTTTCGCTCGCCATTGCCGGTTTCTGAGGCGTCGCGAGGCGTGTTAGGGGTTGTTCCGGACAATGTTCCACCTGTACGCGGTTATGAACGCTCACGTGCCAGTAGTGCCTTACCTATGAAACCTGTGAGTCGCGCCCGGAGACATTCTAGCCTTGAGCATTTTGAACCGAAGCCAAAGTCAAATGCGCACATTTCTACTAATGATAGCGAACATCATAAGCAGTCAGAGACGAAGAAGCAGAACAAGAATAAGTCTAAAGCTCATGATGTCAGCAAAAAAAGTGTCGAGAAAGGTAGACTTCGGAAGCAATATAGTGTTGTGTGGGAACGTGGATCGCTTGGAATCTCCTTTCGAGCATACAACAGCAAGGTGAACGTACCGTGTGTCGATTATATCAGCTCAAAGATTGGACAAGGGCGCGGTATGGATCGCGTTTGTATCAATGATGTGCTCATTGCGATTAATGGAGAAAAAACAAAGGCTCTTGGCGTGGAAAAAGTGCTTCGTTGGCTTCATGTCATTGAAAAACCTGTGGTCCTGAGATTTCATGCATCCTCTAACCGTATTGAAAAGACAGTGAGTGAACTTTTACCACACGCAGTAAAAGAAGATTCAGAAGTACTGTTCAAACCAAGACGACCTACGTTTCCGCATTCACAGCCTGAGTACGAGCCGCCACCGCGACCACCACGTCGAAACAATAATTTGGATCAATCTGTGCCGCAGCGTCATTTAGATCAAGGAATATCAGAGATCGCCGACATTGCGGCAGTGGCATCGCAACCGTCACAAGAAAGTGTCTCATTTTTTGAAATGCAGCCGATGCCGATCGAGATTAATTTGCAGCAGACTCAATCGGATGTGCTTACGAAAGAGACACAGCACTTTAAAAATATGGTAAATGTTCGTGCACAAAGTCAGAAGGATATCAGAGTGGCTGGAAATTCTCGCCGCGATCCAATTGACGTCATTCCACCCCAGTATGATGCGCAAACTCGCGCGCATATAGACCCAGACCGTCGTCAGTCTCACCAGGTTCAGACTCAGCTATATCATTCGCAAAAGCTGCTACCTACACGATCTCGAGCTGGCTCGACTACTCGAGGCAATATCCAGCTCCAGGAGCTATCAGAGAGTAATCATAACAATCTGCTACCAGCGTCAAGTACTGCTGCTCCACACCCTTTGGCGTCTTGTGAAAGCCATACAAGCAATTTATCACTACTAAGCTTTAACGAGGCAGTGAATGTTGTTGCTCGAGCTACAGGAAAGCCTATCGAAAAATGTGAGTTTGGAGGAAAGCCATTGCTTGATATCAAGGAAGGGTCAGTGCAGGCCAAGCTCATGTATATTTATGCTAAAGCGTGTTTAGCAAAGGAGTGTAACGTAAACAACGACCCAACATCTCAAGAGAGCCAGCGACCTCGGACCCCTGGTAATCCACTGGGTCGCAAGACTAATCCGAAGTATTTATCGTACACTATTCTGCAAAACGACTCAGTAGAGTCAAATCATACTTCTACAGATGAAGTTTGTGCTTCCGAGGACAAAGGCAAGTTAAAACACAAGGGTCACCAGGGCGAAGTTACGAATGGGCTGGATCATGACCTGGAGTTCAAGCATAACGGTGCTTCTAGTGAAAATCTGACTCAAAGTTCAGCAAAAATGCAAAAGGACATCTCGATTAAGCAACCGACGCAATCAGGTCTTACCACTTCATTTTCTTCAGCAAGTTCTACTTTCTCAGTTAGCAGCGATGTGACCCCGAGTGCGCCTCCTGACCCACCTGTGAATTTCGTGGAGGGTTTTATACCGTTAAATGACTTTACTGTGCAAAAGGTTTTAGCGAAACGCCACGTACCGTCAAGCCCTGTTAGCACGACGCTGCCGTCTATAGCTGTCAATGATGAGATTAAATCTATAAACGAACAGGATAACTTAGTACATACTGTCAAGACTGAAGAAGCTGGTGCTGATGTTAGTGAAGAATCTTTGACAAATGGCTTTCAGCGAAGCAAGGGGAATGATGCAGAGCGAGTGCGATCTATGTACGAATCGGATCTACTGCAAAAGCCTGCTGAAGCTTCTAACAACATTTTCAGGCCGACAGGAGATAACGATCATGCTAATGCAGACGCTTGCGCTGATGATGATGTCGTGAATGATGAACCTTTTGATGAACGAGATTTGGCGGCAAGTGTGGCATCGCTTGACGATCTACTTGATCTCCCGCTAAAGGATAACGACCACGTCGATGAGGATCACGATGAGTTATTATACGATGGTGACGAAGCGAAGGATGACAGCCAGAAGAGAGAAAAGGGGGATGAAAAACAAAATTTGATGAACAAGTCCTTGGGCTTGAAGCTGGATCAAGTGCAAGAAGAGGAGGATGGAGAATCAGAAGCTCAAGACGACTACGAAAATGACAAGACAGAGAAGGTAGTTGGTCACGTCGAGACAAGGAACGAGGGGACTATGATGCAAGGTATCCTTAATGGGCTCCAAGACGAGAAACACCTCGAAGATAGTGCTTTGTCCAATGTGCTTGTGAACGAGCTCTACCGTGATATTCAGGATGTTCGTGAAGTCATCAAGGATAAGTCCGCAGTCCTTGTACTTGTGAAGAAAAGCATGATAGACGAGATTCAGGAGATTCTTCAAAGCTTACAAATGGAGATGCAGTTTGAGCGTCACTCGACTGTGGCGATAGGTTCTCCGGCAAATCCGATGCAGGACTCTCAGCAGCGTCGAAGTACAGAGGGCGAACACTGCTTTCGTTGTGGTGCCGCTGGAGATTTAGCAGAATTGGGCGTCGCTGGCGAGCGCCGTGAATTGTACTGTGAAGAGTGTTGGGAGTTGTTTTTTTTCAGCGAAGAAAAGGAGTCGCCTGTGATTAAAACGAGTAAAATTCTAGCGCCATCAGAAGTTGGACGGCTCACTGCTGACGAAGATGCTTTAGATGAAGCGCTTAAGTACAGCTTTCACGATAGTTCTATCACTCGCGAGGACATAATTTATCCATGGCGAAGTTTGCAAGGCAGCGACTCTCTTTCGTCATCTTCTCGGGACTCGAATGCATCGAGTATTACTGACCGCGCCGATGAAGTGTGGCTATAAGCTACTTAAGTAGTCGGTGAGCGGTTGTTGAAAACATTTTAGTAGGTGCGAGCAATAGTGACGGCAATTTTGTACAACGCCATTCGATACAATACCCTATATCTTTCGATAAAATAGCATAAAACGTATACTATTCTGACTGGATAAATCTCTCATTCTATTTGTTGATAGGTGAAAAGAATTTGTCCGCTTCCGTTTCTTCACTTCAAGGACTCATCTACAAGCGGTCTACGTTAAGAATCCTTGACGCTACTTGTCCCCTAATTTCGTATCACACTTACGCAATGTTTCGCTATTTCCGCCCCAATGTTTTGATGCATGCTGGCATTTCGAACCTTTTACAGACTACGCGCGGATTGACGATTCCAACGTCGCGTCGCGCTCACTCGCAGCTTTTCGCGACCTCTGGCCGCCTCGATCGTCTTACCGCTGACACTAGCATTCTTCACATGGCCCGAAGAATGACAACAATTCCCCCAAATGATGGTCAAAAGAAGAAGGCCGTCGGTGAACAGCTTTGTTGTCCACAATGCGGAACCGCACTCGTTCTTGCTGAGCCGTTGGGTAGTACGGACAAGTCGACATCATCAAATTATCCGGTAGACACATCATCATCCACATCAACGTTCAGTGTTGGGTTTAAAAAGAATGATGTGGTCAAATGCATGAGCTGCAACTTGCACTTCGCACTTAAGCCTCAACCACCGGTTCAACCCAGCTCTACGTTTCGTAACGCTGCAGCGGCTGCCGCATTAAGCTCTTTGAGCTCATCACTGTCGCCAGGTATACCGACTATTAGAGGCTCTAGTATGGGTGGGCCAACGTATAGTGGTAACACTTCGTCGTCTAGTCGCGTCAGCCACATGAACGCTGATGGTGAGTTTGAGAAGCTAGCGAATGAAGCGCATTTTGCTGCTGCGGCGGACACTACTGTTACTAAAAATCGCGTTTTGACGCCTCGAGAAATCTACAATGGGCTAAATGAGTACGTGATTGGTCAGGACAAGGTTAAAAAGACACTCGCTGTAGGTGTCCACAATCACTACAAACGTCTTCATGCTCTTGAGTTACTTCAAGCAAAAAAGGAGGCTGAGGCTTCTTGTGTCAAACATAACGCAGGATCTCAGCATTCGCGAGCATCGACTATTGGTCGGCGGTTTTTGCTGGAGGAAATTTACTCGGGATCGGAAAAGGTTGCAGAAGTATCTCAAAATTTAAAGGAAGACGAGATGGCCACAACACCGGAGACCACGTCAAGTACGCACACGAGGGCGGAGCCTTCTACATCGAACGATAAATTGCAGTATTTAGAGGGCGTCGAGCTGGACAAGACCAATGTTATGCTAGTTGGACCTACCGGATCAGGCAAAACGTTATTAGCTAAGACGTTAGCTAGATTAGCAAAGGTCCCGATTGTCATTGCCGATGCCACGTGCTTGACGCAGGCTGGTTATGTGGGCGAGGATGTTGAGTCGGTGTTGTTTAAACTTTATCAAGCTGCTAATTATAACTTGGAAGCGACGCAGCGTGGTATCGTCTATATTGACGAGATTGACAAAATTACGCGTAAGAGTGAAAATGTGAGTATTGCGCGTGATGTATCCGGCGAGGGCGTTCAACAAGCCCTGTTAAAGATCCTTGAAGGAAGCACGGTGAATGTGCCTGAAAAAGGTGGGCGCAAGAATCCGCGCGGCGAGCATATTTCTATTGACACAACCAACATCTTGTTTATTTGTGGCGGTGCATTCGCTGGATTGGAAAAACAGGTCACGCATCGAAGTTCCCGATCATCGATCGGATTTGGTGCTCAAATGCCCAACATGCATTTAAAGAACAGCCACCAGATCGGTCGGCTTCTCTCTCAAGCGGAACCTGAAGATCTTGTATCGTACGGGCTGATTCCGGAGTTTATTGGACGTTTTCCGATGCTTGTCAGCACTACGGGACTTTCGAAAGATGAGCTGGTTCAGGTCCTCACCGAGCCGAAAAATAGTCTTGTTCGACAGTACAAGGCTTTATTTGCATTAAGCGGCGTGGAGTTCTATGCGACCGAAGGTGCATTGGAGGCCGTGGCCGAATCAGCCCTACACAAAAACACAGGAGCGCGAGGACTCCGTTCCATTTTCGAACGCGCGCTTATGGATACCATGTTTGATTTGCCTGATATGAATGACGTCCGTGCTGTGTATGTGGACGAAGAGGCAATCTTGGGTCGCAAGCAGCCAGTGCTTATTCGCGGTGATATGACACTTGCTGAGTATCTAAAAAATATCGAGGATGATAGCGATAAGCGGGAAGAGGCTGTGTAACCAGCATTGATAAATCCTATCGATCCCACTGCTGCGAAAGTGTTGTATCAAGGTGCGTGATTTCTCTGTGTTTTACGGATATGTATTTTAACCCAACTGAAAAGCGAAAAAAACAACGATCGCGGAAAAATTAAAACTAAGAAAGTTAATTTCACACAATATATCAAATGCATTCTCTTCAGCGATGCCGTTAGTGCGAGGGTTAATTTTACAGAAAACGCCACGCTGCATCCCATGGCGATAGCAAGCCAACATATAGGATTGGCCGTAAATTAAATTGTCGGAAACGCACTCACTATGGTGGCGGGGTTAACGCCGCCGAATCCGGTATTTCAAAGTAAAGATGAGTTAAGAATTGAGGCACGACGTCGTCGAGAAATTGAACGTGCAAAGAAGCTTGGGCCTGGTCGCCTTCGTTTGATCGGAGTTAGTCAAAAATATTTACCTGTCATTGATCGGGACTCACCAGTTTATTTCACTAGGCGGATATTGCAGGGGTAAGGAATCAACTTGAAGAGCGGCAACGGCAGAATGCAGAGCAGTACGAAGCCAAACGGGCAAGTGAAGAGGAAGATGCTGTCATTCGTCAGTACTTGCTTCAAATTGAGTCGGAAAATGAATTAGCAAAGCGTCGTGAGCAGCTGACACTGCGCAACGACTGGGATCACCAGACTGCCAAAGCTTTCCAAGCACGAAAACAAGCTGCTGCTATGCGAAAGGAGGGCATCGATCCTGATAGATGTGCACAAGGAGCTGCTCAGAAATTTGATGGTGAAGACATCGCTCAGCTGGAACGAATCCGCTTGCAGGCGATGCAGATGAAGCAATGGTCGATCAAAAAAATGGCCGAGGAAGCACAGCGCAATGCAAACGAGAAGGCAACACAGGCTGCGTACATGGCTCAGCTTTTTGAAATTGAGCAATTGATGGAAGAACTGCATCGAGGTAATGAGCGGGAACGAGCAGTTGCGTCTGCAGAGATTAGTCGCTTTAATCAACAGCTTTTAGCTCAGCAACGTCAAGCAGAAATTAATCGTCGTCAACAAGAGCAAGAAGAAGACGCTCGCGAGATTCAGCTGACGTTACAGAGCAATTTAGTGAGTGAAAATCCAGATCAGGCATCACTTCCTGGGGTTCCACTTGATCATAGAATTCGAGTTGACCACTGGAAGGGTTTGTCTGGAGAACAAACAAAGCGCTACCTACGACAGAATGACGACATTTTGCGTGAAAAGGCTTGTAAAATACAGCAAGAAAGGGAGCAAGCTGAGAAGGAATCTCAAAATCAGCGCGAACTCCAGCGTGCGCTCGCGATGGAAGAGTATCGAACTCAGCAAAGACAGACGCAGCTAAAGCTGGACATCCGTGCTACCCATGAACAACAGATCCAAGAGGCAGCAGAACGCGAAAAGATTAATGAACACGGCGCGCGTGGCAAGATTGAGCCTATCTTCTTTCAACGATTTGGTCGGTCTTATCGTTAGAAGCCTTGTCGGCTTAAGCGGTTGATTGATAGCTTAATAGCTGATCAAAAGAAGAGCAACATAATCTTAAAAAATACTTTAAATTGGCAATGCTCATAATACTTGTGTTGAGATTTTTGAAAGAAGTCTGTCAAGTATTACGGTGGCATTTTCTATTTCGTCGCCGGACAAGATAGTTACTGCAGCCTCATCATTCATGGATGATATTGAGGACTCAATCTCCTGACACAGTGCCACAAAATGAGTGAGTTTGCGACGTTTTTCCGGCAAACCTTCAAGCTGGTCGTCGACTGATCGCTTGGATGCCAACACGTTATTCCTGCTGCTTTCGTCACGCGACCCATTAGACTCGTCAGGAAATCTGTCTCTAAATGAGTCGAATAATGAATCTTGGCAATTCTTGAGTGACTGAAGTGAGCTCAGGCTAGCCTTTTTCATAAATTTGATTATACCTTCCGAATTGAGCTTCCTCATTTCCACATACTCAATGAAAGACTGCCGACTATCACCAAGAAACAACGCACTTGGAGAGGCATCTACCAGCTCGACAATGTTTGAATGTGTAAGTAACTTGTACACTGCAGCAAAGGCGACTGATTGCAGCAATGCTGAATTCGGTATATGACAGCCAGCTGTGCGTTGAACACAGATAAGACTCTGAAACAAAGAAAGTAGCAGCTGCCACACAACAGGCATGTCACCACTGGCAACTTGCATGTCGAACAGAACAGAATCCACAAATTGTGCTATGTTGAATAAAAAGCGTCTCGAAACGGCATCTGGTGAATTATGCGTGTTTTCGACAATAATAAGAAGATCTTTCAACAATTGCACGCACTGATTTTTTCTGTTGGCCTTGATAATCGATCCAAGCTTTGACAGAAGATACAAAGATGACTCTAAAGCTCGCTCGAAGCTGTGAGCTTCAGCTTTCTCCAGCTTTGTTTTTCGACTCGACCGATGGTTCCCTATCTGTGCGCATAATAAATGTGATATTGCTAGTTGGCTATGTTTTGCTAGTTGTGATAGTGCTTCAGTGGCGATGCGAGCCACAATGACCGATAACTCTTCAATATCATTTTGGTCTAGCCCATTGTCGTCCATCACCGCTCTCAAAACAAGGAGACATAGATCTAACACACGCATCATGCCAAACAAACTTTCACGCCTTGTTGTGTAACTACTTTTTTTGGAAGACATCAGCTCAAGAATGGTACCGCAGCATTCAAAGCACACTGGAAGGTATTTAGCGATCCACTCATTCTTTTGTTGACCATTGTACTCTTCTAAGAAGTGGACGGCAACAAGCTTTTCCAGCAACTGTAATTTTGAAGCCATACGAAGATCAAAGTGATGACCAGGACCTTCCGTACTGATTAAGTCAATGACAGATGTCACTCGGTCCATGCACATGTCCTTCAGCGATTTCGGTAAATCACTGTACACGAAAGCGATCAATTGCAACACTTCCTCTTCAACTCCACTCGCAAGTATAAATGATGTATCAACGTTGTCAATATCCCACTGGGTTAATTTAAGGAGCATCTGAAGCGTGTGCGCAGAAAGTGTTTCGTCCCAACAAAAGCACAGCAATTCTCTCCAAATATCCCAGCACAATGTGCGTTGCATCCAGTCGGGATACAAGGTTTGCTTTAAGAGTAAAAGCTGAAGTTCTACAATATCTTCAAAGCTCAAGAAATATTGTAGTATCAAATCTGTGAACATCTTCAATGGTTCAACAGAGCTAGAAGTTTCATCAATTAGCGCACATTCTCGATAGCGGGCGAACAATTTCGCGACTTCTACGGCTTTTTTTAAATTATTATTCGGTGGTTTCTCACTTTGTGCAATGCTCGATAATTGTTTTGTCATCGAGCCAGCAAACGCGGTCAGCAGTAGTAGATGTCCCCACCGAGTCGTCTTTTCAATATTATTTTTAAAGGTTTCGATCGGTTGTCGCTGCCCCACCGCACGCACCATATCATCAGCTGGGTACCATAACAATTTGCTTATACTGTCTGGTGATTTATCATAAACTGTGCCATCAGCTAGCATTTCGGCCAATTCTAGTGCTTGATCGAGCATACTTCGCAAGTCTTGCTTTGCATTGAACGGCACCAAGTTATGACGCTCAACATAGAGCAGAGTTGCTGTCACATTCACAAGTGCTAGCACGCAATTTTCTAATTCATACTGCAGATTCTCAACCAGCGAAGAAATAAGTCGTAAGAATGCTCGCCAATACAGTTTAAAAAATTTCAGCACGCCAATATCTGGCGGTGTAGTAGTATGACTATTCAAATTGCAAAGCATCTGTCCAGCACTTCGCTCAACCGACGTCACAACAGCGCCCAATATTTCGTCCACATTAAACCTTTTCGCGCCGTGTTCCTCTTTGTCGTTCTCTTTAGCAGCCTCGTTAGATGAACACGAGGTTGTTAAAATTGGCCCAAACGCCGTTGCTAATTTCGCCACGTTCTACGCAGCATGGTAAACTCGTTAGCTTTTGATGTGAAGATTAATTTATCATGAGTTGGACTGTCGACTACAACCTTCCAAACAAATGTCTCCACCTTTAAGTCAGGAGGCCCATCGTCGCGTTCCTCTAACTTATTGTGTAGCTCCATCAACATCAGCACGATGTTCACTATGCAATCTGTCCAGCCAAGTGACTCTTTTTCAGTTTTGCTTCCATCTTTTGAAGGATCCAGATTTGCAATAAATGAAGCATTGTGATGTACCAAAGCTAGTACTTTGTTCCCCCATTTTAGCCAACGCTTTCCACCTTCATCATTACCCAGATTTGTCGTTGCAATCCTTAAATATTGCAGCAATATCTGCATAACTTTGTGATTTAAATGCATTTTATCCGGTGTCATCCAACTAAGCAGCCCGTCCAAAAGCACTAACTGCACCTCACGTTCAAGGGAATCCTTGCTTAAGTCCGAAAGCAGAGTCATTACTACGGAAGTCCATCGCTCTTCTGATGTCGTCAGGATCGCCACTATGTCGTTTATAGCTTTCTCACGGTCTTGAAAGCATGTCAAACTTGTCACGAGAGCGCCGAGCTCGGCGATGACGGCGGAAGTGTCAGCACATGCGGCGAGTTGCTGTGACAAATTTACCATGAACAAGTTTTATCCAAGGATATTTGTTCAATACATTTGATTGAGTTGTATTATTTCTGATTTACATGTAGTATCTGTATATTGGCCACTAACACCTAAAATGAACAAACTTACCAATTCCTTAAAACGTATTTTATTGACATTTTCCTCAGTGCTGCTGCCCACAACTTTAATGATATCAGCTGTAGGAACCGTGTCGACATAAGCACCTGCTGACGTCAACATTACTAACTTCCAGTCCATCACCAGTCCTAAGTCTTTCGATCCAAGCCCTACGTCAAAGTTGTATTCGATGACCCGACCAAAGTCAGTGCTAACATCACCTTATCCATCGACGCTCAATCAAACTCCAACCCCAAATTTGAACCAGCATCCGAGTGATTTGGAGCTCCCGTACAATTGTAATAGTTGCCACTTAACGCTCTACTCCTTCTGGAACTGTCTCGTATATCATACACGCAAAAGTCTCTATCTAAATGGTCATATGAATCGTGTTTATCTTCCCATCTTGCTCGTCAGTGGCGTCCCTCTTGCCATTGCTGTCATAGAAACTGCTCTTTTTGACCAACATTGCCATTTGGCATGCCATCCCTGGCTTTGATCTCACAGGCAATTCGATCATAGGCTCTGCCTTTGTGAATGCATTCACCACTTTGCTTTCGAAAAGTGCTACAGCTTCTGCGCATTTTGCATAATATACTACTATAAGAAAGAAGGAGTTTGATTTTTTTTGGTGATGATTCTGGAGATGAGGATATGAACTTAATCAATATGGTCCGCATATCTGTTCAAAACCGCGTTGATATACCGGATGAGGATGATACGCCGAGGATAGCTCCACTGCGACTGCTCCCTTGAGCCTATTTGCAACGGGGCTGCCGTAGCAAAACGCTTGAGGAAGCGTACTGTAGGTCACCGAT
>NW_020186929.1:238441-238597 GCF_900000015.1 Plasmopara halstedii | reverse complement strand
CTACAACTGTCTACATCCACAATATTTACGCTCCCGTGAATGCGTCGGAGCGTTCCCAATTTTACCGATCTCTACCTACCGATTTTGATCAAAATTCCAATCATTTGGTTCTCGTTGACCTTAATGTGGCGATCGATCCTAATCTGGACTCTCGTA
>NW_020186929.1:237396-238431 GCF_900000015.1 Plasmopara halstedii | reverse complement strand
TCGTGTTCACAGTTTTACAACTTGTTTACGTTGGTCGCAATTTGGGGGAATATTATCCATCTCAAAGCTCGGTGATCGAGCGCGAAAATGGGCACTGACGTGCGGCACTTCGGTTGGGGCAGCGTTTTCCTCCTGGACGGAGCTGTAATTGCAGCTCTCCGGAGTGTTCTCGCTGCGTAATCTGGCGTATCGCGTGCGATCGCGCTTTCTTGCCGCCCGACAGGGCAACAAGGAATTGGTCGACTTTGTCCAAGAGATGCAAACTCTCATTGCCGGGATGGCAGCAGATCCCCTCCCGGAGGCCGTCACAGTGACCGTCTTTATGGAAGGCCTCCGCACTGGTGTGGCCAGAATGGAAGTCCTCCGTGTGCATCCGTCCTCATTTGAAGAGGCGGTAAATGTGGCATTGAATGCCAAATTCAAATTCAAGTCGGCACAACTTGGTTGGAATGCACACTCCAACAGCTCGTCGAGCGGGTCTATGCTCATGGATCTCAGCTATGCTGAGGACGAGGGAGCAGAGCTCCGAACTACCGGGTAGCATACATACATTCGTCGGCGTTTTGTCTGTGGAGAAACCCGTCACCTCCGGAACGGTTGCACCGTGCGCAAGGCGCGTCAAGGTTCTTTGAATCATCACCCCAATGCCTACCAGTCTGGTTCGACGCGGGGAAACAACACCACCCAGTAGGCGCGGGGCGACCTACTAAGAATGAACTGAATTCTGTTGAGCCTCAGGGAGGCATAGGTCAACAAGGTTCAGCCCTGAAGAGCTCCGTGCTCTTGAACACAGAACGTGTATGCCAGCCGGGCTTGCTGGTCGTGGAGGCGACGTTAAGGGTTTCGAGAAGCCATGGAAGATCTTCATCAATTTCGGGGCGTCGGGCAATTATGCTCGACGCTCCACGATGGAAGGAAGTCAGCTGTATGCTGAGGCGCTGAAAGCGCGGTTGGGTGACATATTCACTGTTCGCTTAGCGACAGGGACACTTGTCACGGTCCCAAAGGTCCCTGTGGACCTCGGAGTCAAGTTTT
>NW_020186929.1:237138-237386 GCF_900000015.1 Plasmopara halstedii | reverse complement strand
TCTATCTCTCAGACAGTACCCATTAACTGGTTACAGGTTTGCCAAGAATCAACAAACCCTATTCGGCAAACCATGACATCAGCTGGCGTGACGCGCTTGGTCAATGCAAATGAGATTCTATCCCAAAGACTCACATTTAATCGCCCCAACAAACGTTAACCGAGTCGGATCCAACAGAGGCGAGGATGACAAAAAGGGCTGTTCAATTACGGTCGCCTGTGAAATGTTTCAATCACGCCTGCTGGCTT
>NW_020186929.1:236746-237128 GCF_900000015.1 Plasmopara halstedii | reverse complement strand
CTGCATTTTTGCAATATTTGGCTAAGCACAAGGAAAACGGAGTGTACAAGTCACTGTTAGAAAAACAGATATGTGTGGACCTTGAATAACAAGGTTGCTATTGACCAATTAAAGAACAGTTTCATTGTTTTTAACCCTAATCTGTCTGCGTCGATGCCCTTCATATCGTTCGGCTTCTCCGCCTTTATTGCATCCTTCAACGCCGAGACCGACGCAGTATTGTCAATGTTCACTTCGAACGCGTTACCTGCCGCACCAACGATCGCACAAACAAGCTTCACCATCTTTATTCGAGCTGGTAGATTCTGAAATGTGGAACGAGAATTAAGTGGGAGTGTTTCAGGCGTGCTTAAGCGAACATGGTGGTGTAACCAGACAATGA
>NW_020186929.1:236599-236736 GCF_900000015.1 Plasmopara halstedii | reverse complement strand
TCCTTATCATGAGGAACCACACTTCGTGGTGTATCCGTTGAATCGGTGCTATAATATACCAAACCATTATTCAACGAACATCGGTGCAATCGTGCACGCAGTCTTGATGGCAATTTCTTGTCCAATTTTCCAAACTA
>NW_020186929.1:236380-236589 GCF_900000015.1 Plasmopara halstedii | reverse complement strand
TTCCCTTTAACTGGATACCTTCCACGAAACTTGAAGCTCAAGCTTCGAAGATCAAGCTCCATACACCCAAGATCTTTTAGTAGTTGAATATGAGGTTCAACCTCAAAACACCATTGTTTTAAAGATCAGGAGCCGAAAGTTTTATTAGTTTAAACCTTTAGGAGCCCATGGAGTATTTTGCATGTAGCCAGGAATCATAACTCAACTTT
>NW_020186929.1:236063-236370 GCF_900000015.1 Plasmopara halstedii | reverse complement strand
TCGAGTTTTGCCTTATGCCCATTTTCTTTCAAAGCTTCAACATAAGATGGCAATAATGTGTACTGTGTTTTCATTCCGCCGAATAGTTCGTTGACTAGCCGCTTGCACGCATTAACACAGTTTTGTTGTGACGTATTGTGACCCAAACGCTCGACTTGCTTGAAAACCATGATAGGAGTCACATAAGTTATATACATTATTTCTCCTAGCCAATCATATAGTGAATTGAGACCATGTGCACTTGCGTGTGTGTGACACTACTGGATTCCTTTCTGGATTTTTTCTGAGTGTTGATCTAACCCTTAAT
>NW_020186929.1:231709-236053 GCF_900000015.1 Plasmopara halstedii | reverse complement strand
TCCGGTGTCACCCTCACTTTCTGCTCCTTTGGAGCTCCGATGTTATCTACAACATCCGTCGAAGAACTACTGACCCGCAGTCACTACAACATCCGACGAAGAACTGCCGACTCGCAGTCACTGCTGACCCCGCAGTCATCGTCCAGTGGATAACGTGCCACTACACGCTCATCTGAAGGGCCGTGCCCAAGATGCCTCGGACTATGTCTGACCACGCCATCAACGGCATGCAGCGCTGCTTCGCAGCGAAAGCAGTGCTCAGTGGGATACGTGCCACTTCACGTGCATCACGGGGGCCTCGCCCTCGATGCCTCGGACTCTGTCCGACCATGTCACGCATGACATGCAGCGACTGCTCCGAATCTTGAGCAGCGCTTAGTTGATTACACGCCACTCCACGATTAACCCGCGAGCCACGCTCGGGTCTCCTGTCCGATACACCGTTGGTCGCTATCGATTCGGACATTCCAATGTCCAGCGCGTTGAGCGTCTCGGTGCCGTGCTCTTACCAATAGACCTTTTGTTTCCAAGCAGAGGTGGGTTCATGACTCGCCAAAGCTCCACCAGGAGACGTGCGCGTAGCGCCCAGGGTCTTGACTCCATGGCTCATGGTGTTCCAAACATGCCTTTCCTAGGATGAGGTCTAACCTTGCATTCAAGACTAAACTAGACAGCGTTCCACGCAATCAAGGTCAAGAAACTTGACTCCGAGTTCCACAGGACCGTGACATGCGTCCCCGTCGCTAGACGAGCAGGGATGATGTCACCTAACCGCACATTCAGCGCCTCAGCTTACAGCTGACTTTATTTCATCGTGGAGCGTCGAGAATAATCGCCTGACGCCCCGGAATCGATGAGGATCTTCCATGGCGTCTCGAAGACCTTTACGGTTGCCACTACGACCAGCAAGCACGGCTTGCATACACGTTACGTGTTCAAGAGCACGGGGCTCTTCGGGGAAGGGCCCTGTTGACCTCTACCTCTTTGAGGCTCAACAGAACTCAGTTCTTCCCCAGTAGGTCGCCCCGCGCCCACTGAGTGCTGTCGTTTCCCCGCGACGAACCAGACTGGTAGGCATTGGGGCGATGGTTCGATGAACCTTGACGCGCATTGCGTAGAGGGAAACCGCTCCATAGTTGACGGGTGTCTCCACAGACAAAACACCGTCGTGTGTTTGTATGCTGCCCGGCAGTTCGGAGCTCTCCTCCCTCGTCCTCAGCATAGTTGAGATCCATGGGCATAGACCCGCTCGACGTGCTGTTGGAGTGTGCACTCCAACCAAGTCGTACCAACTTGAAATTGAATTTGGCATTCAATGCCACATTCACCGCCCTTTAACCGAAGACGGGTGCACTGGGAATACTTCCATTCTGGCAACGCCAGTGCGGAGGCCGTCCATAAAGATGGTCACTGTGACCGCCTCCGGAAGGGGATCTATTGCCATCTCGGCAATGAGAGTTCGCATCTCTTCGACAAAGTCCACCAATTCCTTGTTGCCCTGTCGAGCGGCAAGGAAACGCGATCGCACGCGATATGCTCGGTTAGGCGGCGAGAACACTCGGGAAAGCTGCAATTTCAGCTCCACCCAGGAGGGAAACGCAGCTCCGACCGAAGTGCCACACGTTAGTACCCATTCTCGCGCTCGACCACCGAGCTTTGAGATGGCTAGCGCCACGCGGTGTTGATCGATTTAGAGCATGGCGGATGCGATGTCATCTCGACCTCTCTCACCCAGAGCAGGAATTTCTCTTCATCCTTGACCTCGAAGACCTTAACGCTCACCATGAGCGGCCTAGATCGGGGGAAATCATCCGTCACTGACGGTGGCTTCATAGGCGCAGATGACGCAGACATCTTCTGCTGCAGGTGTTCTAGCAGCGCGTTTTCGTACTTTGAAAACGCTTCTAGATGCGCACCGATTGCTTCAGGGCCTTGCGCAGCAAGGTGTTGCACGCCCTCAGGGCCAAAAAAGGACATCAGCTTGTTAAGCCCGTTCTGCATGCCCTGGGGCAAAGAGGAAAATTGTTCCATCCTCACAGAGGATCAGTCTTAACGAATCAGGTGTAGATTGACTACAAGTGCTACCTCTTGGTTTAATGTTGAGGAGACAGTTGGTTGAGTGAGAAAAATGGAAGAATGATTGATTGAAGTGCATCCTTCATATGCAGTCTAAACCAAGGCTTCCTAGCGTACTGTTGCAGCTGAACGTCACTTACTCCAACACTCCCTCTCGACAAAAAGTTTCGGATGCTGGACCTTTCTAGCAGGAGTTCGAACTGTTTTTTCGAAATCGGTTTTGTCAGGAAGTTTGCCAGCTGTATTTGATATCGATAAATTTGAGCTGGACTAACTTGGCCTTGACCAAATTGCGGACGAAGTGGTAACGGATGTCGATGTATTTGGCACGACTCTGGTATCCGACATTTTTCACGATTGCGATCGTGCTTTGATTTTCTGAATAGATGATGACTGGGGATACGATCTTGATCTTCATCTCCGATTGTAGCTCTTCGCCCATATTATTTCTTGGGTACAGAGGGTTAACGCCACGTATTTGGTCTGCTGTACTGAGCGCAACAGTGCTTTGTAGCTTGGACTTATAGATGACCGGGGAATTGTTGATCATTACCATGATCCCGGATGTCGAGCGTCGGTTGTCTTTGTTGCTTGCCCAGTCGGCATCGCTGTAGGCGCTTAGTTGGATTTTGCTGGAATTCCCTTGATGGCATATGCCCTTGGTCTCTGTTGTCTTCAGATACTTGAGAACGCGAATCGCTGCATTCGAATGTTCTTCGCCTGGTTGCTTCAAGTGACGACTTAGTTGGCATACCACAAATGCGATGTCGGGCCTTGTTCGTGTTGCCATGTAGAGTAACGATCCGACGAGATACCGATACGGTCTATTCTTTATTCTTGGGTCAGTTTTGTCGATCTTGATCAAATTTTGTCCAACAACACAAGAGTTGTAGACAATTTGTCAACCATCCTTGAGATGCAAGCCGCTTGGCTTATCTTAAGCGTACGTGCTTGTTGGTCGTAGTCGATTTCGATCCCGAGTATGAAACGAGCATTTCCCAGAACTTTTTCTTGATCGATATCACGGACTTCGCTTCGATAATCATGTTGTCGACGTATAAGCTCGCGTAACTCCATGAGTTACCATCCCGGCGTACAAAAAGGCACGAGGGCGAGATGCATGGTGTGAAGCCCATATTCTTGAACACCTTGGAAATGGCTTTAAATCATATTGCAGCGGCTTGTTTGAGACCGTATAGACTTCGATTGAGCTTGAGAACTTGATTCGACTTGACTTGTACACCTTGAGCCGGATGGATGAAAACATCTTCTTCCAGATGTCCGTTTGAGAAGGCTGTGTCGATATCGTATTGATGGATGTGCAGACCTGAATGACAACAAAGTGCCAGAAACACACGAATCGAGCTCATGTGCGCCACGGGGGAATAGGTTTCTGAATAGTCGACCCGTTAGTTTGTCGATACCCCAATGCGACAAGTCGAGCCTTGAAACGTTCGATTTCACCGTCTTCATTACGCTTGATCGTATACACCCATTTTGTTCCGATGACTTTCTGACTTGGATTATTCTTGACCGGTCCTCATGGCTTCTTTTTATCAAATGCTTTCGATTCAGCACTGATGGCTTCCTTCCACATTCGGCTTGAAAGAAATTTAAAGCTTCCTTGAACGTAGTCGGAGTTTCGAGAGCTGCGTTTGCTTGTTCATATTCGATTCGAAATCTTTCGGCTGTCGATGGAACAATTGCATCCGAATGATCGACTGGTACTAACGCTTGTGAGTTTTCGCTCGTGGGAGCGCAATCGGGGTGTTGTATCCATGTCCAAATGATCCGAAAATTGGCGATTCATCGATGATTTCCAATCCCCCCCTGGGCACGACAGAGATCAACGACATGAAGGATTTGCAACGATCACAACGATGATCAGTATCAACTTACAGTCGATGGTGCGCAATGAACAGTAGACTGCCCAAGCGTGGGAATTGCTCAAAACTTCTTCTTGAGGTGCAGTATCCATAACCGGGTACAAATGCGCAGGAAACTTCACGAGTTCAAGATGTCGAAGGGTGGGAACATAATGGACCACTTTATGAAGTTCGACGAACTCTGCATGTCGATGAATGCAATCGGAAAAAAAGTGTCGTACGATGAGCAACTCGTAATTCTCCTCGGAAGTTTGCCAGACGACTGCGACCAGATGATCAGTTTATTGAGAACATGGGAAATATGGACTTGGTTCAAGCGAAGGAGATGCTTCCTCGCAAATACGACAGCAATACTTGGAAGAAGAGCAGCGGCATTGCTCTG
>NW_020186929.1:231503-231699 GCF_900000015.1 Plasmopara halstedii | reverse complement strand
TGCTTCGGCACCTGACTCTCAGCCAACTATGGGGACCACCGCTGACGCTGCTACTGCTATAATTCTGCTCTTGTATAAAATTCTAAATAAATATGATAATGAAAACCACCATCCTTATATTTCTCTTCTGCTATCACATATTGTATTATTTTTGGTACTTTATCTTTTAATTGTTCTGCATCACCATTCCATTTTA
>NW_020186929.1:230432-231493 GCF_900000015.1 Plasmopara halstedii | reverse complement strand
TTGGTGCCGGAGCGGATGCCACGGGCCCGCGGCAACCCAGAAGTTGAACCAGCAACTGGTTCTGTCACGGAGTGTAACAACCTTCATCTCTAATGGCACCAAGCGCTCCACCGTAGCATGCAGCGACGCATTCGCCTGCTCCACGGCTATAGCCGCTCCGACAGAGCGCGGTAGTCCTCAAGGTGAGGAAGCCGGCGCACGACGTGCTTTCAATCCTCAAGAGCGTCCGCACAGCGATATGATACTTCAGCATGACGCTCAGCAGATCTACGATCACGAAGGATCTCGTCCTCAAGAGCTCGAAGAGCATCACGATTCACCGGACGGCGGTCGACCCGGTCGTCACCGCCCGCCACCGACTCTTCTCGATGAGACCGGTGACGTCCACTATCACGTTGAACGTCTAGTGAGACGACGTCGCCACCAGGGTCAAACTCAATATCTGGTGAAGTGACGGGGAAATCCCGACTCCGAAAACTCGCGTAAGTTTGAGGCGCCACTTCGGCAAAATTGCCCAGAAGCCATGGACACTTTTGATCAGAAAGATCAGGACTTCCCGCGTCAACAGACGCCCCGCGCTTCCTGGCAATAGCCAGGGAAGTAGAAGGACCTTGAGCTGAGCTCAAGCAGTGGCCCTGAGCTCTTGCGGTCGAAGACACAGAGCTCGCGGGAGCATTAGGGGTTAACCCATACGTCGCAGGGCGACAATCCGAAGGAAGTCGACGGCATGCCTTGAGCATGGCAACCGCAAAGCGGAGGTGTCGCTCCACACGCACGTCCACTTCCTTGTGGCTCAACTGCAGGTGATGCAGTGAGGATAGTTTTCGGTGCCGTTGCACCCATCGCTCAAAGAGCGCTTCGTCATCTGTAGCGCACTAGCCAGGGGTGGGCACAACAGGTATTGTCCGCATTGCGGGTACACGAGAGCTACCTCGCTGAGCACTTAGACGAGTGCGATAAACGTCAAACGGAATATCTTGTGGGACCAAGAAACGAGCTCGAAGAGCTTCCCGTATGGAAAATTCATCATCCGTTCTGGCCGTGGGCTCGATGATGCGAAG
>NW_020186929.1:230137-230422 GCF_900000015.1 Plasmopara halstedii | reverse complement strand
GGGGTCAAAGACAGCCTCCTACATGCACCAATACTGGCGCTGCCAGACCCTGATCGTCTTTTCTGCGTCGTCTGTGACGCTTCGGACTTTGCCATCGGCTGTTTAATGCTGCAAGCAGACGTCGAGGGGCGAGATCGGGTGATCGCGTTCGAATCTCGTCAGCTCAAAGCTGCAGAGAAGGACTACTCAGTTCGTGACAGGGAGCTACTTGCGATGAATTATGCACTTGTCAAGTTCAGGGTCCACCTGCTCGGCTTCGCGGAAGATGGCTAGATGGCACTTTGC
>NW_020186929.1:229720-230127 GCF_900000015.1 Plasmopara halstedii | reverse complement strand
TTGTCTCCTAGCAGAGGTGGGTTCATGATTCGCCAAAGCTCCACCAGGAGACGTGCGCCTGACGCCCAAGGTCTTTGACCTCCAATCAATCCATGGCTCATGGTGTACCAACCATGCCATTCCTAGGATGAGGTCATATTTTTGCACCAAAGTCTAAGACTAGGCAGCGTTCTAGCGTTCTACGCTATCAAAGTCAAGGAACTTGACTCCAAGGTCCACAAGGGCCTTCGGGACCGTGACACACGTCCCCTTCGCTAGGCGAACAGTGACGATGTCACCCGACCGCGCTTTCAGCGCCTCAGCATACAGTTGACTTCCTTCCATCGTGGAGCGCTGAGCATAGTTGCCCGACGTCCCGGAATCGATGAGGATCCTCCATGGCTTCTCGAAGCCCTTTACGGTCTTCC
>NW_020186929.1:229627-229710 GCF_900000015.1 Plasmopara halstedii | reverse complement strand
CCGTTCGGCTTCCGAACACAAAACGTGGGTGACGAATGGGGAGACTTGCTCTCACGTATTATCCCTGCGTCGTGCTTCGCATG
>NW_020186929.1:229216-229617 GCF_900000015.1 Plasmopara halstedii | reverse complement strand
CCATACGTCGCAGGGCGACAATCCGAAGGAAGTCGACGGCATGCCTTGAGCATGGCAAACTCAAATCGGAGGTGTCGCCCCACACGCATGTCCACTTCCTTGTTGCTCAACTGTAAATCATACAATGAGGAAAGTTTATGGTGCCGTTGCACCCATCGCTCAAAGAGCGCTTCGTCATCTTTAGCGCACTAGCCAGGAGTGGGCACTTCAGGTATTGTCCGCATTGCGGGTACACGAGAGCCACCTCGTTGCGGTCGTAGACGAGTGCGATAAGCTTCCAACGGAGATTCGTGTGAAACCAAAAAACGAGCTCGAAGATCTTTCCGTTCGGCAAGCTCATCTTTCGTAATGGCCGGGGGTCCGATGATGTGCAGGCGTAACGGCCGAGCAACCGCGTCCTT
>NW_020186929.1:227587-229206 GCF_900000015.1 Plasmopara halstedii | reverse complement strand
TGGTGTTCCAACCATGCCATTCCTAGGATGAGGTCACACCTTGCATCCAAGTCTAAGACTAAAAAGCGTTCCACGCTATCAAACCCAAGGAACTTGACTCCGAGGTCCACAGGGACCTTCAAAGCCGTGACACGCGCCCCCATCGCTAAGCAAACAGTGATGATGTCACCCAACCGCGCTTTCAGCGCCGCAGTATACAGCTGACTTCCCTCCATCATGGCGCGTCGAGCAAAATTGCCCGACGCCCTAGAATCTATGAGGGTCTTCCATGGCTTTTTGAAGCCCTGTACGGTCGCCTCCATGACCAGCATGCCCGGCTTGCACACACGTTCCGTGTTCAAGAGCACGGAGCTCTTCGGGGCTGGGCCTGAGGCTCAACAAAACCCAATTTTTCCCCAGTAAGTCGCCCCCCGCCTACTGAGTGGTGTCGTTTCCCCGCGACAAACCAGACTGGTAGGCATTTGGTCGATGGCGTAAAGAACCTTGACGCGCCTTGCGCAGGCGGCAACCGTTCCGAAGGTGACGGGTGTCTCCACAGACAAACCGCCGTCGAATGTGTGTACGCTGCCCGGCAGCTCGGAGCTCTGCTCCCTCGTCCTCAGCATAGCTGAGATCCATTGACATAGGCCCGCTCGACGAGCTGTTGGAGTGTGCATTCCAACCAAGTCATGCCGAGTTGAAATAGAATTCGGCATTCAATGCCCCATTCACCACCTCTTCAAATGAAGACGGATGCACACGGGAGACTTCCATTCTGGTAACGCTAGTGCGGAGGCCTTCCATAGAGACGGTCACTGTGACCGCCTCCGGGAGGGGATCTGCTGCTATCCCGGCAATGAGAGTTCGCATCTCTCGGGCAAAGTCCACCAATTCCGTGTTGCCCTGTCGGGCAGCAAGGAAACGCGATCGCATGCGATACGCCTGATTAGGTGGCGAGAACACTCGTGAGAGCTGCAGTTTCAGCTCCGCCCAGGAGGAAAACGCAGCTTTGACCGAAGTGCCGCACGTCAGTGCCCATTCTCTCACTCGACCACCGAGCTTGGAGATGGCTAGCGCCACGCGCTGTTGCTCGGATTAGAGCATGGCGGATGCGATGGTCATCTCGACCTCTCTCACCCAGAGCAGGAGATTCTCTCCATTCTTTCCCTCAAATACCTAAACGCTCACCATGACCGGCTTAGGGCGGTAAAATCATCCGTCTCCGACGGTGGCGTCATAAACGCAAACGATGCAGACATCTTCTGCTGCATGTGCTCTAGCAGGGCGTTTTCGAAACTCGAAAACGCCTCTAGACTCGCGCCGATTGCCTCAAGGCCTTGTGCTACAAGGTGTTGCACGCCCTTAGGGCCAAGCAAGGACGTCAACTTGTCAAGCCCGTCCTGCATGCCTGGGGCAAAGAGGAGAATTCTTCCATCCTCACAGAGGATCAGTTGAAACGACTCAGGTGTAGATTGACTACAAGTGCTACCAAGTGCAGCGGGGCTGCCGTTGCTAAGCGCTTGAGGAAGCATACTTTAGGTCACCGACCTTTCGTTTTTAACAAGAACCAAGTTTGAGTTAGCGGATCGCAATCCGCTTACTCCAAGAGTAATTATTGCCCTCCCAAGGCTAATCGACAC
>NW_020186929.1:227314-227577 GCF_900000015.1 Plasmopara halstedii | reverse complement strand
TACCTCTTCAATCTTCGGTGTTAACATTAATACCTTCGAGAACTGGATTCGACAGAAAGAGTATTCCTAGAAATGGTACCATTATGTGCAGTCATTTACTGTCACGGATATTTTACCGTCAATTCCATCCTCTGATAGGGATGCGTATGATACAGTTGATCCTGCAAGCAAGGTGGTTATCGATCCAAAATTTCTCGTCAATAGTTCTGGGAAAAATATATGTGTCATCGTTTTTAACTGGCAATCGACAAAAGAATCAGAAG
>NW_020186929.1:227047-227304 GCF_900000015.1 Plasmopara halstedii | reverse complement strand
GATCCTGCAAGCAAGGTGGTTATCGATCCAAAATTTCTCGTCAATAGTTCTGGGAAAACATATGTGTCATCGTTTTCAGCCGGCAATCACCAAAAGAATCAGAAACTGAGCATTCAAAACAGTGGTTTATATGCGTAAATAATTCCAAAACTGCAGGATAAGGTAGGAAGGTTAAATACCAGGAGCAAGAATAATTTATAATTGTCCACGTGGTAGAACAATGGATAACTGGAAATCCGATTTTCAAATCCTCAGCC
>NW_020186929.1:226866-227037 GCF_900000015.1 Plasmopara halstedii | reverse complement strand
ATTGATTTGTTGCTCTTTGGACATCTTTTGTACGAGATGGCGACAGGCATGGAATTATTATCTACACAGCCTTCATAAAGTGTCCTTAAGGAACTTGCGACGGAAATTTCAGACGTGTTGAATGCAATTTTTTAATATTATGACAATTCTTTGCTCGTAGTTGATGACGTC
>NW_020186929.1:226386-226502 GCF_900000015.1 Plasmopara halstedii | reverse complement strand
ATAAAAGCCACTCAAAAAGATCACTTTTTTCTGATTTTCGTTCACCTCTTAACATTAAAGTGATTTTTGTTTAACAAAAAAATCACCACATGGGTAATGACCAAACAAAAAAATCG
>NW_020186929.1:225710-226304 GCF_900000015.1 Plasmopara halstedii | reverse complement strand
ACCCATTCAAACGCTCTTTGCTGGCTTTCGTCTTGATTCAAGTATGAAGAAAACGATTAAACACAGCATGCGGATCAATGCGAGTCGTACGCAAGCACATTAGTACACTACAAGGATTAGCAGACTATGCTTTTGGCGCGTCAACGCGCTGAATGTCGCGTTTACGAAGAAAAAGAAAAGCATCAACTGCGTCTTCAGCAACTTTCACGCCGTAAACAACTTTCAAGTGACAACAAAGATTGTAATAGCAAAACTATTCCACCAAGAAAAAAATCATATCGTGTGGATAAATCTCGTACGCAAGCTCAACGTCGATACCCAACGTCTTGATCGCACATTTGATAATCAACTGCTTTAGATGGAATCTGCTTTGTAATTATAAAAGCGCTAATAAATAATTACCGTACTTCACAAAATAAAAGCCACTCAAAAAGATCACTTTTTTATATTCGTTCACCTCTTAACATTAATGTGATTTTTGTTTAACAAAAAAATCACCACATGGGTAATGACCAAACAAAAAAAATCACCACGGAGTCCGCACTCTAGTTTGGCATCATGAAGAGATTTCTGCTATCGAATCCTGCGAATCAA
>NW_020186929.1:225477-225700 GCF_900000015.1 Plasmopara halstedii | reverse complement strand
GGATGGATAAAGAAGGATGCTGCGGGTACTTGGAGTGGTTACGATCTTGCTATCCCGAAGAGAAGTTAGGGTTAATTTGGGATACCGCCACGAGCCATTTTTGTGATGCAATTGTGGAAAATGCGAAGGAATTGAATATTACGTTGAGTGCAATCCCTCCCGGTTGCACCAGTCTGATACAAGAATGCGACTTGATCGTCAACAAACCTATCAAACAAGCGCT
>NW_020186929.1:224802-224912 GCF_900000015.1 Plasmopara halstedii | reverse complement strand
CCGGCAATCGCCAAAAGAATCAGAAACTGAGCATTCATGACAAAACAGTGGTCTATATGCGTAAAGATTCCAAAACCGCAGGCTCAGGCAAGAAGGTTAAATACCAGGAC
>NW_020186929.1:223004-223753 GCF_900000015.1 Plasmopara halstedii | reverse complement strand
CAAGGATTCCTACATTGAAGCAAAGGATGCTCTTGATACCCCCTTTTGAGGGAAAAGAAACTTATAATGGTTTAGGATCCGACTTCGACCTCTGGGCTTTGCAATTCATGAGAGAGGCCAACATGGCTGTCACGCTCTCTGGCTTTGAATGGCCAGGGGAAATCAAGGTTGTTGTGTTAGGAAGCAAACTAAAGGGCACTGCAGCCGATTACTTCCAGAGAAGAATCCATCAATGATGGGATGAAAATCTCTCAATTGGTCATGCCATTGACCAACTCACCAAGGCTTTTGCATGTCAGATATCAACAGCCCAAGCTACAAAGATTTTACAATCAAAAAATCCAGATCATGGACAGATCATCACTTATACCTCACAGCAGTGTCAGCTGTGGCAGGTGGAAGAGACGACCTATTACTAGAGACCATTGTGAACTTCGCATGGCCTGAGTTAAAGCAGGTGCTGATGGCGAAGTATCACCTACAAGGAAGATTTTCCTGCGGCAAGCAGAGGTCCTCACCCATTTTGCTCAACACGTGAACAGTGAATGGAACACGCACGTGAACAAGGATCTTGGGCAGAATACAGCGAATTACAGCCAAACTACAACTGGCAAGTGTTACGCCTGTGGAAAAAAAGTCATCATGCAAAGGGTTGTCGTTCTACTAAACAAGGTTATACATCGAAAGGTGACAAACAAGTCAAGTTTGCAGTTTCACTACTTGATGATGGATGGTCAGAAGGTCGTGAT
>NW_020186929.1:222837-222994 GCF_900000015.1 Plasmopara halstedii | reverse complement strand
GAACGCATCAAGAGTCAATCCCAACCTCACATGCCAGTATCACGTGGTTCAGCTCTGGTAGCACCAGATCACCGTATGTCCTACGATGAAATCGCTCGCGATTACAGAGAGAACAGCAGTTCCAAGCGTATAGAGAGCAACAAGAGGCACACGGAAC
>NW_020186929.1:222576-222827 GCF_900000015.1 Plasmopara halstedii | reverse complement strand
CATTTAATCGCCCCAACAAACGTTAACCGAGTCGGATCCAACAGAGGCGAGGATGACATAAAAGGCTGTACAGTTATGGTCGCCTGTGAAATGTTTCAATCACGCCGGCTGGCTCCTTTTATTATAATGACCGGTGTCCGTAATGGAACATTATCCCGGCGTTTCGCTAACTGGGATGGATCAAGTAACATCACTTTCCATCCTAAGCACTGGATGGATATAGAAGGATGCTGCGGGTACTTGGAGTGGTG
>NW_020186929.1:222424-222566 GCF_900000015.1 Plasmopara halstedii | reverse complement strand
CGAGTCGGAGTGATCCTAGTCGACGTTTTGTCAAACTTGCCAAAGCAAGCGTCTGTCAAATCTCATTCAATCGGAATGGCCTCCAAATGCCGCGCCTAGCCGACACCATCAAGAAACAACGGGTTTTACTACTTCAGCAGTA
>NW_020186929.1:222320-222414 GCF_900000015.1 Plasmopara halstedii | reverse complement strand
CTTCCCCCTGCCGCGCGGACGGATGGCCTAGCGCGTCGATGTGGACTGGCGGACCCCCTCAACCGTTGCAAAGAACAAAGTGAGACATCCCAGA
>NW_020186929.1:222181-222310 GCF_900000015.1 Plasmopara halstedii | reverse complement strand
GGTCACACGAGAATGGATTGGGTTGGCTGCACGTGAGCTTTACGGATCGCTGGATGAAATGGATCTGTTTTTGTGGCGTCTGATGCTTGGATTTCTAAGTTTATGAAGCGCAATGATCTCTTACTGCGA
>NW_020186929.1:193304-222171 GCF_900000015.1 Plasmopara halstedii | reverse complement strand
TTGCGAGGTTGTGGTATGGGTAGCTACATGATGTGGTAATCTGCTTGTGAATTATGGATCCACTCCATTTTTTGCTGCATGTGCCTGAAAGCTGTTGGTTGACCTTCTTCGTATTTCTCATAACAATGGTGTTTCAAACACAATTGTATCACATCTATTTTTTATTTGTATCACCTTTTGCAATAAACCCAATATTATATAGAACCGCCTATACAGTTCGTAAATCGCACCGTGATGGTCGTTTCAAAAGTTCACATGTGCATCCACTGCACGACACTCTATCTCCTTGTGCTCATATGTCTCCACTCAGTGGTTCTTTCAGCCACAGTCAGCAAAATCGACGATTACGATGACGATGGTGTGCCAAGTCTATCCGAAATGGACACCTACGACGTACTAGCAATCGTTTTCATGATAATCGGGCTGGCTGTCTCGTCCGCTGGTGGCGTTGGTGGTGGCGTTATCATGGTTCCCGCAATGGTGCTTATTATGGGATTTGATATTAAACGCGCAACACCTATTTCTAACGTGGCCATTCTTGGTGGGGCAGTGGCAAACGCATGGTTTAATATGCGCAAGCGCCACCCAAATGTTGATAGACAATTAATTGACCCAGAATTGTCCTTAGGAATGATTCCTGCCGTGATCGGTGGCACGATTCTGGGCGCTTTGATCAATAAGCTGATTCCGAGTTATGTGCTGTCACTGCTTTTCGTTGTAGTGCTCTTGGCCGGCGGTTCGCGCACGATGAAGAAGGGGATTACTTTGCACAAGAAGGAAATTGCCAAGAAAAAAGAGAGTGACGCTGCCATAAATGAGGAGCCAACAAATCCTTTAGTCAGTCCTGACAACTACACTTTGGTCAGTACACCACAGAAATACTACGCGGACGACAAACGAATGAGCATATCATTAAATGGCGGCGACACGACCCCTTTAAAACTTGATACAATTGAGGAAGCAGGCTCAGATTGTACACTAGCTCAGATCATGCACAGCGAACGACGTTTTGCCTGGGGGCCACACGTTACCATCATGGTATGCTACCTTGGCATTGTTGCTCTTAGTATCGGAAATACATCCGTTACCTGCGGAAGTGTTGTTTATTGGGTAATTTTGCTGATTCAAATTCCGTGGATCGCTGTGTTCGTCGTCTTTACTATGCACTACCTGCATCAGAGTTACCTTCGCAAGAAAGCATTAAATTACCCGTATGTCAACGGTGACATCCAATGGACGAAGAAAATGGTGCTGTTTTTTCCATTAGGATGTATAGTCGCTGGTATTGTTGCTGGTATGTTTGGCGTTGGCGGAGGTATCATCACAGGTCCTATCATGATTGAGCTGGGCATCGTGCCGGAAGTTGCTTCCTCTACGACGGCATTGATGATTCTATATTCATCAGCTTCTGCTACTTCAAAATTTGCTGTGTTTAACATGATTGCATGGGACTGGGCATTGCTTCTTTGCGCAGTGGCCTTTGTGGTGACTTCTTTGTCTCAAATAGTGATTCTGAGCTTCGTACGGCGCACAGGTCGCCAGTCTATCATTGTATTGTGCATAGCAACGGCCGTCCTCATCGGAGGTGTCATTATGACGTATCAAGCCATTAAAACAACCGTAAATGATGCCGGTGACTCGTTTCATGCGGACATTTGCAGGTAAAAAGCTATATGACAAGACATAGATGATATTTAAGCCGCAATAGATTGAAAACAGGATATATCATGAAAGGCACTTGTGCTTGCTTTGATTTTGCGGAAATTTCACCCTGCATGACATCTCTTTTATCTCTAATCAGTAAGACACCTCCTACATGCATTTCATGGACATGCACTATCATACCTTTGCTGTCTATGGAAATTACAGCAAACTTCGTTTCTTGGCGCAGCGTGAAACGATTTCGTATGCGCGAGCCCCGCTCTGGTCTTAACTCCCACCAAGTTAGTACTGCTGCCTGCATCTTTATATGCCAGATATAAAAGCTCTGTTGCTGCAAATTAATTATCAAAGTAGACATACAGGATGCTTAAGCTTCCACCGCCTTAAATCTGCCTTTACAGTCACGGAGCAGTTGTTGCAGTGTCACCTTTTGCAATCGTGCACCTCATTGTGATCTGCAATATGTAGGCGCTGCATCCGTATCAGGTGTGGCTATTGTTGGTGAAACTTAACTCATGCCTGCTCTGATAAGCGTCTGCAATCGTGGCAACATTTTTGACAAGTTGCTAATCAATTCTTACTATTTTTATGCCGTAGTTCTCGTCTTGTCCGGCCATGGTCCCTCATTAATAATTGAAAAATGTTTTTCTGAAACTTGCGTGCTGCTGCTATGACTTCTGTATTAAGAAGAGATCCGCGACAAAACGGATGTGCCGACTCAACATTTAACTGGTATTTCTCGCCAAGTAACCAGGATCCGACATGCTTGCCGCTTGTGTTATTTAGCAGCAAGTAGAAAGAGTAAATGAAGGTCCACCAAGAGCAAAATGAGCCTGCACAATAGGTGGCTATGAACGTATCGTGAGTAACACAACATTGTCTCGTCGAGAAATTTTGCTTTTACGTTAAAAGCAGAGGTCAAACTTCCATATCATAAGAAATAATTCTATTGAAAATTGAGTTATATGCTCTTTATCGTAATAACCACATATATAAACAATGCAAGCCCATCACACAATCACCACGCACCGCGAAGTCCACCTTCACGGTCTCGAAAGTTGACAGCCGCAGCTTTTAAGTCTTGAACACCGACCATTGCCTCACCCAAGTCTGTTGAAATCTCCTTAAGAATTTTAGGGTCATTAAAGTGAGTCACGGCCTGTACCATAGCACGAGCGCGCTTAGCTGGATCGCCGCTTTTAAAAATGCCTGATCCGACAAACACACCGTCCATTCCAAGCTGCATCATGAGAGCAGCGTCAGCAGGGGTGGCGACACCACCGGCGGCAAAATTTACGACAGGTAACTTTCCTGTTGCGGCAACCTGCTTTACCAGCTCAAACGGAGCCTGCATCTCCTTTGCAGCTACAAACAGTTCATCTTCGTCGAGAGAGCGAAGGCGGCGAATCTCGCGATGTACCGAGCGAGCATGGCGGACGGCTTCCACAACGTTGCCAGTTCCAGCCTCGCCCTTTGTGCGCAACATTGCAGCACCTTCGGCAACACGACGTAGAGCCTCGCCTAGATTACGGCATCCGCATACAAATGGAACCTTGAACTTATGCTTGTTGATATGATTCTCTTCATCAGCCATTGTCAACACCTCGCTCTCATCGATGTAATCAATTTCGGTGACCTCAAGAATTTGAGCTTCCACAAAATGGCCAATACGAACCTTGGCCATTACAGGAATAGTTACAGCTTTTTTGATAGCCTCAATCATCTGCGGGTCGCTCATACGCGCGACGCCGCCGTCCACACGAATGTCAGCAGGGATGCGTTCAAGGGCCATCACAGCCACTGCACCTGCTTCTTCAGCAATGCGCGCTTGCTCGACGTTCGTCACATCCATAATTACTCCACCTTTCAACATCTTGGCCAAACCAGCTTTTACGAGAAAAGTGCCTTCAGTAGGGGCTGAGCCAGCGACGGGAATACTCTGAGTGGCCATGGTTAATGCTTACGTAGAACGCAGTAAAATTTTGAATGGTACTGCTACGCCAAGTGGCCCGAAATTATTTTTAGAGGCCCAAAAGCGCAAACAGATAATACGTTTTCAAGTCAAACTGAAGATGATGATTGGCCGAATAGCCAAGTGGCCCAGCAATCTGGACCACGTCCATTTACGAACAGTATTTAATACTTATGTGTAAGCAAAAACTTTTTTTAACTACAAAGCGGTGCCTCGCTCGAGATTCTGTCGAATTTCTACCGTATACTTGTCGAATGCCTGGGACGCTTTTCGGTTAAATACGCGATTCTGGCCATTGATATAATCAACGTCCTCACCCTCGTAATGCTGGCGCCGTCGACTAAATTTCTTGCGGGCATGCACGCGATGTTCCAACTCCTGGGCCATGCGCTCCACGTTTGCCTGCATATTTATCAAAATCCATCACTAACAGCGACATACTCACACCAACAGCACAATTAACTCTCTGCAAACCTCCTCAACTTTGTCATCCTTGCCGTAGGCCACTTCGTCACAAAGTGTGATTCCAGCTGTGGCATTCGTTGCCGATAAATGCTCTTCTGCTGTTGGCAAGTTCACAAGTCGCTTTTTGTAGCCCTTATACAACGAATCTTCGTTGAATACATCCCACCCAAACGCGGCTTTTCGCTTCTCTTTTTTGCTTGTAATTTTAGTCTTCATAGCGGCAGCCTCAGCTGATAGGTTCAACAGATCAGACAGCAAGTCAATGTTAATGCGCCAAGACACACTCCGGGCCCGAATTATACGTACCTGTTTCGTTAAGGTGAGCTTTATCACTTGCAAATTCCATCTTTCTTTCCTACAACAGAAAGCCCACGAAAGATTGAAAAGTACTCATAAGTAGCCCGTAGCTAGTTGTGCTGCAGCACCATCACAAACCTCTCTCTTTCTGTATTGATTCTCCTTTTTATCCTTCTTGATATTCTGAATGCGGTCGTGCTCTGCTACCACCTCCTGCACAATCAGTACAACAGCCGCGCGTTACATCTTTAAAAGCACAACTTTCCGCATATTTACAGCACCTTTTTGTTTGCCTTCCGCCCAGCATTCATCTTCATGCGTATATCGAACAATTTTCTCTGAGCAGGCGTCATGGCCGTCAGCTCATCCTGCTCCGTGTCTGACATACTTCTTTAAGGAGAAAATGTACCAAGAATATTATCCAAAAAATTGGATTTTTACATAACAATTCTAAAAACAGCTCATCGAGCCTTAGCTGGTGGACGCGGAGACTTGATGCTAGAGAATAATGGCGTAGACACGTCCAACATAAGGAGCAATGAAAATTTTGCGCTGGAACTGCTACAGATGCAATTACTTAAAATTGAGCACGCGGTCTTGGAAAGTGATACTGAGAGGGTAGTTGAAGAGCAGCAGACTCTCAAGGCAGACGACGAAGTCTTTACAGTGTTGGAAATGGCGCAACTCATCTCAGAGGGAAAATATGGAGATGTAATTCGCCTTCCACAGACTCAAATTCTTTTGCACACCGTACTTCAATTACGCCATGAGGAGGAGGAATCTGACGCTGAGGAAACTCATATTTGTGGTAGCATCGCGTCGGCTTTGCAAAATTACTTGCTTAATCATTGCAATAGTGTCATAAGCCGCCTCGTGACTACCTACAAAATCTTATTTGCTGGCATTGCATTTCTTAATATGTATGTACAGGCAAACTATACAGGACCGGCATTTGAGGAGGAAAAGCTGTGTGACGTGCTCGATCTGACCTCACGCTTAGTTACTAACTCGACCAAAAGCGCCGATAAAAAATCGCATATCGATACTCTTGTGGCGCTACAGGTTGATGGCGAGTGTCCATTTTCCATCTGCGATTACCCGCAATTTTTGTTAGCTGCTCGTTGCCTACTAAATTTTATAGGCAACTATGCGTACAACGACTGGTCTGTAGCAGCTAGCGAAGTCGTAAGTGGCCAGAACGACAATGAGGTTTCTGACGACGTTGTTGAAGGACCAGCTAAACGCCTTATGACTGGTGGGGCCGCCATTCTCGCGCTTGGCGACATGCTGCAAGGTATTAAGACAGCCGCGTGGTGGAACGCGCGTGCGTCTGTGGCACACGAACGGCTGTTGCTAACCAAGCAGCCATCAAATACTTTATGGTTTGAAGCTCGCCGTGGATACATTCAAACTCTCAAGACGCATGAAATTTTTGCTTTTGAAAAAGGGACTAACTACTTGCTCGCTCGAGCATACGTGGAATGGGGTCTTACTCAACACTATTTTGACAAAAACAAGCATGGCAAGTCGACATTTGCTCGCGCGAAAGAGATTGCCGGTGTGAGAGTGGAGCTAAGCGGTTCGATGGGTAGGCGCACCAAGTTTCAACAGAAAAGTGTGGCTCAATTGATGCTGCTTGCAGCGTCGAAAAAAGAGCCTGCGAATGAAGATGGAGACGGTTCCATCTACGCCACAGCTGTGGCCGAGTCGATACATGCGGACTTTGGTGGTAAACAGGTAACGACAGAAGATGGAGATAGAATCGATGCAGTTTCTTCCGCTGCCCTGCCTGCAGATAGCCTAACACCTGAACATGAGCACATACAAAGACTTGTTGACGAGGGTGAGGCTTCTTATCGAAACGTAAAGTTGGACCAAGTGGATCAAGATAACTATCTTTTGGAAACAATCGCTTATGAGGATCGAAAGCTCACGCAACAGGGCAATTTACAAATTGTAGACCAAATTGTGCTACTGGGGATGTGTCTAGACGTCAAGAATAGCAATGCGAACGATGGTCTTACTCGTGAGGAAATGATGCCCTATGTCATGCGCGTGCTTGAAAACCCCAATAATTGGATGGTCTACTCTACGGCACTATTGGAACGGGCGTGGCTTGAATGTGAAAGCTCCAAGCGCCGTGAGCGTGCTGTCTTGCAGATGCAGGCCTTAGTCGATCAGCACACCACACGTCTCACCATTACGCAGAATACTCTCCAGTCGATCGCTGACTCAGCGCCAGCTCGGGAGCGCATGCAATTTGTGTATTCACTGGTCTTTCCTCCGCGATATGCACTCAAGCGCGACTTGGCTGAGCGCTACTTTAAGCTTGGTGTTCTCGGTAGTGCTGTTGAAATCTGCGAAGAATTGGAGATGTGGGATGACGTTATCAAGTGTTATCAACTTCTGGACAAACCCATGCACGCTGAAAAATTGGTACGCGAGCGCTTAGCGATTGCCCCTTCACCATTTATGTGGGTCACACTTGGCGACCTTACTCAGGAACCGGCACACTATGAGACGTCCTGGGAACTATCAAAAAAGCGGTTTGCTCGCGCTAAGCGATCACTTGGACGCTACTTTTTTGAGAGAAGGGATAATGAGACGGCAATTCTCCATTACCTGGATGCTGTGCGTGTAGGTCCTATGCACACAGGCGCCTGGTTTACTTTAGGCGCGATTGCGATGCGCATTCACCGTTGGGCACTTGCGATGCGGGCATTCACCCGCGTTGTGCAGCTTGAGCCAGACAATGGTGAGGCCTGGGGCAATTTAGGCTCCATACACATGCATAATCAAAGGTATGCTGAGGCCTTTGCAGTCTTGGAAGAAGGTTTAAAACAAAAGCGTCATATGTGGCAAATGTGGGAAAACTATGCACTGTGTGCAATGGAGACCACGCGCTACGGTGAGGCTATGTATGCCATGCATCAGCTGCTGGATCTGCGTGCTAAGCACAAACGTCCTGTCGATAGCGAATTGTTAGCGTGGCTTGTGGAGGCAATCGTGTATCCGAAGTCATTAAAGCAGATGCAGCAAGAGACTGATGTTGATAAAGCTAATGTCATCCAAAATGCTGTTTCTGACGATAAAGTTGACTTCATAGTGGCGGATGAAGACTTGTCAGAGCTCAACGAAGTAGAAGCAGTCACCGACACGACACCCCCACGGTCCGACTCGCACTATAAACAGCAATTGGCAACGCTTTTCGGTCGTGTGACGTCTATTGTTACAAATGACCCCAAGGTATGGCAACTGTATGCTCACTTCAACAGCGGTATTGAAGGTCGTGCCGATAAGGCTCGTGAATGCCGTTTAAAGCAGTGCCGCGCGCTGCAAGTCGCAGGATGGGAGCGTGAGCGGCATAAAGTTGAGAATCTCTGTGGAGCTGCTACTCGACTGGCCGAGGATTACTTAGCAGAAGGCACAAAGAAAGCTCTGTATTCATGTCGCCTTTACATTCGTGGCATACTTAAAAAGGCGCAAATGGATTTTGCTGACCTTGAGGCCGTGAAGACTCTTGCAGATGCGCTGGAAGAGGTTTATGCACGAGAAGCACAAATTCTAGAGTAATTAATCCACCGATATGCTTTTTGAGATATCGGTATATACCGATTCATACCGATTACTTTTTCAAATCAACACCATGCTTACAAACTTCTAGTCAGGGAATTGCGCGGGCGATTTTGGCGCTCGCCAGTCAATCAAACTGAGCGAAATATGCCTACAAAGGAGGACGGGCGACGATACCCAGCCAGAAAGCGCAAACTCGAGACCGCTGGCTTCAAGAGCAATTTAAAGAAGACAGCTCGTCCTCACCGATTGCCAAAAGCAAAAAAATCAGTCACTGTCTTAAGCCACAAACCTGAAAATGAAGCAGAATCGCATGTACTCTTGCACCCGGAAACCGCAAGCTTCTTGCAGCTTCTGGAGGACGATGCACACCATTTTATGCCATTATCACCTGTTTATAAATGCAGCGAGGAATTTAAATCTCAACGAAACAAATGTGTCGTAGAGTTCCAATTGCCATTCAAAGAGCTGGAGATCAAAAGTCTCGAAGAACGTCAGTGGGTGCGACGGCCGCCACCGTTCGGCAAGATAACACGCTGTGTCTACGTTTCCACCAAAATTCCCATTGCTGATTTTCCCGTGCACAAGTGTACATGCTGTGAAGAAACCCACAAGTCTACGACCAAACGAACTACTATGATGGCCAGTGTCAAGGCTCAAAAGGAGCTGGCGACTAAAAGAAAGCACGTTGATTCAAAAGAGCATCATGAAGTGGATCGCATAATGTATTGTGGAGAAGGCTGCTACAATCGCATGCTGTTTATAAGTTGCTCGGATGAAACGTGCTCAGCATCCGACCCAAGCTTGTGCAGCAACCGTGCTATTAAAAGGCGAGAAGTTAAGTCCATACGAGTCGAGTATATACCTGGCCCTGGATTTGGCCTCATCGCAAATGAGCATATTTTTGCAGGCGAATTTATCATTGAATACGTTGGTGAAGTCATAGATCATAAAGAGTGCGAGCGGAGGATGCTTGAGTACAAAAACAACGGCGAGGTGAGTTTTCTTTTATAGGGTCGTTTATTTGCTCTTCAGTAAACCCTTCATTGACTATGTCTAGGTCAATTTTTACATGATGGAGTTAGAAAAAAACACAGTCATCGACGCTAAATACCGCAGTAATGAAGCGCGCTTTATCAATCATGGCTGCGATCCTAACAGCGTCACGCAAAAATGGTACGTGCTACATACTCTACATGCCAAAGACATTAACGATAATTATATGTCGCGATAGGAATGTAGATGGAATCCAGCGCATCGGAATTTTTGCGCGCCGCAACATTGCCCCCAACGAGGAAATCACCATCAACTATAACTTTTCGCATTTTGGCGAAGCGGCCGACTGCAAATGTGGATCCACAGCATGCACTGGAAAAATTGGACTCAAGCGGCCTAAAATGTCTTTAATTCATGGTCGTATCGCAGGAGCTGCGAAGACAAAAAAGCAGGTGCCAGTAAATGAGGAGCCACCTGAGCTTAAGCGTTCCGTTCATTTATCGTCCTTGGCACTGCTCAAGAGCTCTCAAATGGTCGATAGTTGGTATGACTACTTTGGGTTCAGCCATCGTCGCTTGTTTCTCTGTCATCGTACGCGTTGTGATGGTGATGGGAAAAAAAATGAAGAAAATGATAACAGCGGTAACTTGCATTGCAGTGCGCCATCAACAAGTCCTGCATCAGTATGTTCCACAACAACCGAAGAGGATGTGTCACTTTCACCACCACATGCAACCCCGAGCATCCTTCGTGATAAAAAGTTACGCAAACGCAATTGGTATGAGCGAGTTTTAGCGGGAGAGCATTTATCTAAGATGAAAACTATACATAGTTTTATCTGTGGAGGAGTCTTCGATTGGACGTCACACTTGAACAAAGATGTTACAATAGAGGGTGATTTGCCTATACGGAACTTCCACAAATATATGGGTGTTTCGCCTACAAAGCATAGCTTTTCCATTCAGACGGGCACCGAATCCAGGCGGGCAACGATGAAAATCGTTCATAAGAGATTAGGACTCTCCGAAGCACGAGCGCGCGGCATGAATGAACTCTATGCTTTTGCTAAAGGCACTTCAAAGTGGAACAAACGCATTCCATCCTCCATTTCTATAGATGCAGATCGCATTCATCGTCTGATCGACAACGTGAAGGGCAAGCAGATCTTCGTTAACACCGATCAGGTATGTCGCAGCTTAGTTATCTGGATTGGACGATGGTTTACCAAATCTTACATCTTAACAGAATGACCTGAATGAAGATGCGTGCTCTCGCTGCGGTCTAACAGGCGAATTGATCTGTTGCGATGGCTGCCCTGCTGCCGTTCATTTAAACTGTACAAATCTTGCAACGGTTCCTCCCGATGGAATTCCGTGGTTTTGTTCCGAGTGTACGAAGCCAAAGCATCAATTAAAACTTTCGGAAATATCTTGTTCTGCAACTGTCACTGGAGAGGGTAAACGAAGTGGCACGCGTTTACAAATTAAGTATCCTAGCCGATACCTTCGTACGCATGTAGCACATCAAGTTCCGAGCCTTAACAAGATTTTCCATGCTCCAGCACCTCATGTTAAGCGCCGATACAAAAAGCGGCATAAACCTGCCGATCGCACCTATCGTGAGCTTGAGCATATGCCACTTCCCTTATATGACGGAATTGGCGATTCTGAGCAGTAAAGGCTCAGAATCTCGGAATGATTCAAAAGCGATCAATTTGTGCAGTTCCATGGTCGCCAGTGCTGACATTGCACACAACAACTCGTCGACATTGTATCTGTGTTCTTAAAAATCTGGTGTTCCTGTCAAAGCACCTTAGAAGTTAAGTCGATAAATCAAGGTACTCAGCAAATAATATAAGATAATGTGCTTGTTATGTATTGCTTTGATCAACTGCAGAATTTGACTGGCGCAGGTCCTTCAACGCGGTCTTTAAGAAGTTCTTCACTGTCCTCCTTAGCTCGCTACAGTAACATTAGTTATGATAACGATAAGTTTACATATTGCTAGTCGCACCTTAATGGCGGTGACAAGGGCAGCGTAGGGGCCAGTTGACTTGAGTTCAGGCATAGGCCTGCCTCCATCCATCATGCCCGAAAACGAGTGATTTCGTTGGTCTTCACTACGCTGTGCATACTCATTGGAGGCTTCAGCAGCGCTGGGAAAGCTCTCGAACGAATGCACTATTTCGCCGTGGAACTTGTACGTCGCTTTGATCCCACTCATATTCAGTAACTTTTTCTGCACATCACATGTAAAATGAAGTATTTATCGGTAAAAATTTCAACAATTGAGTCTTTTAGCTTAGTTCTTACAAATGCACGCGCTGTTAGGCGAGCTGCGCATGGTTAAAATGCTGCATCAGCAGACGGGCGTGTGCGTATTCACGCATCAGTGGAAGTGGAATCCACAGGCCCATGCAGAAGGAGTGGACGCGCTTGTCCTGTCTTTCACGCAATTTGCGCGTGAAATTGATGGCGGAGGTGCGGTTGCGGTGGAGAAAACTGATTTTTTGCTCATGAATGTTCTGTAGAGGTTGTACAAGTGCACTTTGATCCCAGTAAAACCGGCAAGACAAATAGACCTGGTATTAGCCCAACGCCTGTACGTAGCTTTGGGTAATAATACGAGATGTTGAATCTGATCAGCGAAACGTTTTGATCAGGCCTCTTCAGATGGATTAGTGATGATCTCACTTCAGGACGAGACCATCCAAGCAGTTTTGTTTCATGATCGAACATCTGATGCAGCATGTGCCGCTCTTAAAACATTTCTAGAAATTATTTTTAAGCGATTTTCACAATTGTTTGAACATGAACTTGAGCAATTGCAGCCGCAATTGAATGCGAACGCAACCCCAACCGCTGAAGAGGTCCGTTAATTCTTAGTTTTTGCGGTGATACGTTTTGAAACGCTCTAACATATTGGCAGCGTGAAGCTGTTGAAGCCCCATTTCGACGATTCGAGGCTGAGCTCGAAAGCCAATTGCTTCCGCAACCTACTAGTGATTTTAGTCAATGAGTTGGGAGACCGTCAATGTACAATTCCGTGCAGAAATTTTGCCACGATTATTTTAGTAAACGTATAACATAATGACTAACCCATTACCTTGGGATTTTAGTAGAGCGTCAGAGAAATACGTTGTCATTCATTTACTTCCACATCCTAGTCTAGAACACTCTTTCTGTTACAATAACCAAGTTCAGCAGGTTTGTCTCCAGTGGTAAAGCCCCAGAGCTCGACTTGAACACATGAAAACTCTTGCGAGACGGTTAATGGAGGTGAATTAAACGTTTCACAAGCTCCACTAGTCCCTCTTGATAAATCACTGTCCTGCATTCCAAACAAAAAGCACTAAGGTTAACAAAAATATTTTCTGTCATGCATCACTTGAAAATGTCAAAGAAGCGTCACTCGCCAGAAATAAACCAAAATTGCCGCCGCCACCCATAATTAAAGATTCGTCGGAGCAAAGCATGAAGTAGCTATTCTTGCGGCTCCATTGGTACTTCACAAATCCTCCGGCTGCGCTCGTATTCGCGAACGAAAATAAAAATGACTCACCAGTTCCATAATAGTTAAACGCACGATGCCATTCGTCCGAAGCAAAACCGCCAAACACGTTCCCCTTGGCGTCCTTAACCACTAATAACGTTGGACTTTGCTTCTTCGCCAATGTCAGCAATGTCTCCAACGAAGATCCATTCGCTTCGACGCTGTAAATCTTGTACCATCGGCACAGTTGAGTGGTGATTGGCAATGCATGGTCAATGCACGCGATATGGTCAGCTGTCAAAATGCTCGATGAGTCGATTAGCTTTAGCAAATAGTCATCTAGATTATATTCGATCACTTTGGAGTTGCTTAAAAGCTGCGATTTATCTGGATGTGGGAGGACTACTAGAGATTCTCTCCTTCCTTCTTCAACCAGGTCTTCTTCGGCTACCGTTCTATCTTCTTCTTTTGATTCACGAAGACGAGCCGCTCGTATTTTCCCCCATTCTGCTCGCAGATCGTTTACAGTGATTACACCTGTCTTCAACAATTCGTTAACTATTCCTTCCGTTTCAGAAATCACGCGAGTAAACGATGCCGACTTCGGATCCAGATCACTCCATAATTGGTCAAACATTTGGTACATTAACATGAATAATTTGTTAAAATACATATCTTCGTCAAACAATTTCCAAAACGGTTCCAACGATAACGCTACTATGTCAACCTCCGGATTCTTTGGGCTCAAGCTGCGGAAAAATGGAAACGTCAGCTGAGCACAAACTATAACATTGAAATCATTTACGGCTTACAATAATTTCAAATTCTTGACTAATGACTCACAAATAGATGATGCCACCAGTCCCGCGTCGTAGGACGGTAATTTTGATGGCAGCGCACGCATTTTCAGTAAGGTTAGTGCATTTGCATCATTTTTTAACCAGTAAGATATGGCTCGAAGTAACAGCACGCCTCCTTTTTCGAAATTTCCTAAGATGGTTGGCTTATTGAAGCCAAACTGCTCCCAGATGCTCACAAGATCCTGTTCTGCAGTTTCGCTGACAGAAGGTGAAGATGCCCCGCCACTGGTGGCATTTGGAGACCGTGGACTTGTAAGTCCCCGCATTGCATCTTCCATAGTTACAGCAGCACTATACTGGCATTCTTTATTTCGATCTGTTGCGTATTCGAATTTCAGGTACTCTGTAGATACGTTGTCCGTGGAACTTGGCAGTATGATATCATCTCCTTTTAAGTGCCTACGAAATAATCGCGTGATCTCATTTACATGCTGCCGATCCGACAGAAAAGTCATCTGCGGTTGAAGCTTCAACTGATGCGATACCATGCGTAGAGCCTCCTTTTTGGCCTCCAAGCGCTCAAGTGCATCAACAATTTGCACACGTACACCCTGGAAGATAGCCGCTTCATGCTGAATCATCCGCTCGACAACTTGAGCACCAACTGCGGCATACCGAACGTCTTGATATTGCGATTGTGTCCTTGCACGCATACGCTCAGATGGCGAGCCACTCCCGGAGTCTTTTCTGAACGCAATTACTGGTGCCAATATTGTAGACGCTGTAAGCACGTCGATACCATTTTGTTCACAATGCTCTGGCTGCTGCAAGAAGTTCATTAAGCTGATCACCCTATTTAATACTATCTGGCAACACACAGGTAGATCGTTTACCAAGCACGTAATATTTCGAATGCTTGCGTCTTCATCATGTAATTGTCCAGCCGCCACAAATGCATCATATTTGTCATCTGTCACAACGGAGTCGGGAAGATTTCTCAAAAAATCCAAGAATAACGCTCCTGCGCATTGCGGATCCAAATCTTGCGGCACAGAGCCTTCTGTCTCGACAATTTCTCGAAGTTGGTTCAGCCGGATATTCAATACTGTTGAGCGAAACAACCGCGAAGTATCTGGGTGATTCCACAATATTTTAATACAGTCATCAACAATGTTTGGAATCGCCAAGAAAGGATCAATTGAAGCATAGCGGCTGTGGTATGGATTTTTTGAAAGGGACGCCAGACTAACACCGAACACATATTGGGACGGTTTGATGCCTTTTAGGCGATGTGGAAACAAGGCTGATGGTAATTGGACAGCTTCATCTTCATCTTCATTATCTTCCGTCCTTTCAATCTCAACTCCTTCAACCTCTACATCTTTGACGTTTTCAGCCTCCTCGTAAACTAGCTCAGAATCCACAAGCGGTAAAAATGCCTCTGCTTTAGAAAGTGATGCTCCCACCGCTGCAGCGATATCTTCATCCGTAATTGCTGAGACCATATCTTCGTTATTGCCGTCAACATGAAGTTCTAGCTCCGAACTTGACGTTTGTTCTGGTATGTAAAACGGTTCACCGTTGACTTCAATCGCGAAATGTACATCTCGAAGAGCAATGACAAGCTCCAGAAACAAACCGAGACCTTCTGAGCACCGAACGAGGGACCATTCTTCGTAATTGTAGCGTATCAAGTTCTCGCATGCCATGGAAAAGATCATCTAAAGATGTGCATGTCGACACTAGTAAGAAAAATGCAAGACAAAACAAGGTGTACGCTTCTTGCACCAACCATAACACTAGATTCGATCGTATGATTATTCAGTGCTATCTTGAGCCAGCAACGTGCTTTTCCTACATCCGTCTATCGTCACCACCACGCTCCTCAACAACAAAATAATTTGCAATCCAAAACACTAATAACACAAACCTCTGACAGGAATGCAGCCGACAGTACACTTTGTACCAACGTCTGCTCGTCAACAATAAGCGTGCTGGCATACAATACATGCCACCAACATGGCTCATCCTCATAACTACGGCACTTAAGTCCTAACTTCAGGCACTCTTCCAGAGCCACACCTTCTTATGTCAAGTCAGAACATATGTGATCACAATCCGCATTACAAATAAGAGTACATACACAGCTCGCCAACACAAGGATCACGGTCTGTCAGTTGCAAACGCTGCTCCCGAGGTAATTGTACTACAGATGTATCATCTTGCTGCTCATCGATGTTATTTAAATCTGCTGCATTTTCTTTTCGTAGCACTACCAATGTGGCATTTTTGAGCCGCGTCTACAACGACAAAATAAATTCTCAATTTTCATCTCTCCTTTAACTCCAATACAATTGACGTAAAGGACCAATGCATCGTAGCGCCGCTGTGCAAAAACATCGCTTGTGCCGATTTTGTCCTCGTGCCGCGATGCAAGCCAGTGTGAGATCTTGCTAAGCATTTCGGTGTGTCCAGCCTCCTTGAACTGATGTGCTTTGCGACTAAGCCTTTTCTACCTAAAAATGGTGGGTCGTTTCTGAGTTAATTTAATTGGTCAAAACTAAGCTCTGCAATTCAATTGATTGACAACGAGTTAACCTGACACGAGTCATGGCGACGCGGGCGCGTTCGCTACATGCCGCAATGGAAGAAGCTTCATCATCCGGCGTTAAAAAAAGATTGAGCTTCACTATTAGCGACGATGACGGAGCAAATGATGAAAAAAAAATACGGGAGAATTTCTGTCAGCGCAATGACATCTGTAATGATATATCCAGCCAAGGCATGAATAGTGTCAAAGCGATCGATACGAGAGGAAATCATCGCTACCGCACTCGACGTATGGAAAGGACTGATGTGTATAGTAGGAAAGATACGCTATACCGACGGCACGATTTGCCATCAGCTGACAAGGTTAAGCAACACCGACGATCTAGCTCTGAGCAGAGCACACCGACGTCGCACAGAAGAGCAGAGCTTGCTAGACAGTGCGTTGTTGCAAAACTGAAGCTTAACATTATTCGTCCAGTGTCAATTTAACGATGGTTGGGCAGAGGCATGGGCAGAAGCAGAGGTAGAGGCAGTAGATCGATGTCACCTCCGTGTGCAAGTCCAGCGACAACATTGAGTAATACTCTTGGAACGACCCTGTCTATCCAAAGTCCTTTACTTGGTCGACGACAATATCAAGGCGAAAAAGTGGTGTTGAAGAAGCTCAGCGTTGATGGCTGCCCGGTATGTTGTAGAACGATTTATGCAAAGGTAGTAAGTCTTGATTTTGTTCCAAGTCTAATTAGTGGCGCGTAGAATTATTTTGTTGATTCATTCGAGAAAGTTCAAACAATTCGATGGCTTGGAGCAGGCATCTCGGCGGATGTGTTCAAGGTCAGACGAATTTATGTCTCTGGAGTTGCATACGATAAATTTGCGATGCTTAATAGGTCAAGGATCCACTGAGTGGTGAATTTTTTGCCATTAAAAAGTCGAAGCAAGCTCTGCGCAACGAACGGGAACGGTATAAGATTCAAACTGGGAAGCGTTGGTATACTGACGCCTCCTTGCTTTCAACAGTGACGTCTTAGCCCGGGAAATAATGATTTTAGAAAAGCTGACTCTGTCACGGCACAACTTTGACAACATCGTGCGATATTATCAAGCTTGGCAGGAAAATGGCGCGTACACTCTTCAAAATGTTTTGAGAATAGGTTCACTTATCATACTTGTGATCGCCAACAGAAATGTTTTATTTGCAAATGGAGTTATGCGAGGGTGGCACGTTGCAAGATTTGATCACGATGAGAAATCGCGAATTACTTCCTGAATATTGTTTGTGGAATATTTTACGGGACATTGCAAGTGGGCTAAAAATTTTGTCTGATTACGATATCGTTCACCTCGATATCAAACCTGACAACATCTTTGTCACGGAAGACGGACGTTTAAAAATTGGCGATTTTGGTATGGCCGGGAATGTGATCGAATCTACCAAAATAGCAAGCAAAGCAGACTTTCTTGAAGGCGATGCGAAATATATAGCGAGAGAGCTGCTTTCTAGCACCAACAGACTACCTTCGGCTGACATTTTCTGCCTAGGTAAATTTAGTTTCTACATGACGATGGTATTCAATAGTCACGTACGTGTATTGCAGGTATCATGATGCTGGAAATTGCGACAGGAAAGAAGCTGCCCGAAGCAGGAAAGGAGTGGCATGACCTTCGAACAGGTCATTTGCCAACACTTCCGTGCGTATACTCAAATGATATAAAAGGAATTATCAAGCAGGTACGAAGATCGATTACCACATCATGATTGATGTTCAAGCTACTTAATTCCATGTAAAGATGATGCACCCAGATCCTCCAAAACGACCTACCGCAGCTGAAATTCTGCAAAATTCACGCGTGCAGACTGCCACAGAGCCCGTCACTCTTATTCAGAAGGTAAAATCATTTTCACTGGGTTTTGTTTTCGATCGTGTCAGCTAGCTAAACCTTTTTTCTTGTCTGATAGCACGCAATAAGACAAAAACTTTTTGTGCCTTCAAAATTGCGAAACAATACGAATCGGTCAACGCAAAAAGGTTTGCTCACTCCCCATAAAACACGTCGATTATTAACATTTAACATGACAACATGAAAATAACATTTTTTTCCTACCAAATCAAAAGAATGCAGTGCAACTTTTATTTAAATTTGAGACTGAAGTTACCTAATCGCTAACCGGTCCTGTGAACCGCCCGCTATTGATATTACTTGGTTGGCGTTAAGGGCTTTAACGTCGTGACCGCAATAATAGCAATTCAGTATCCCTTTTCTTCACGTGACAGCAAGAGTACGTAACCTGCAACTGTTAACGGAACATCAGATTGCTTACACGACGTGCTTTGATGTATCCATAGTGAAGTTTAACTCGACCGTGTCCTCGTCGCGCCGCAAAAGCCGCAAGGCACATTTCGGCGCTCACTCGACCCAGCGTCGTGTGCTTATGAGTGCGCCGTTGTCAAAGGATTTGCAGAACAAGTACAATGTAAGTTAGTACACTGGTACTTTCAGCGTTGTAAGTCCATGTCAGATTACTCATCAAAGAGACTGGCACTTCATGGCATCGCGGGAACCGTAAGTGTCGATGCCCCAATCCAAGACAGCAAAAACTCTAACACTAGGTATGATCCATGATCCAAGACTCATCAAATTATGCCTTAATATTGCTAGGTTCATAGCCTGCCAATCCGTAAAGAAGACGAGGTCTTGATTGTGCGCGGCTCTCAGAAGTCTCGTGAGGGCCGAGTAATTGCTGTGTACCGTAAGAAATTCGTCATTCACGTTGAGCGTGTTGTGCGCGAAAAATCCAACGGCGCTTCTGTGCCCATCGGTATTGATGCCTCTAAGGTTGTTATTACTAAGCTTAAGCTCGACAAGGACCGCAAAAAGATCTTGGAGCGCAAAAACCGTGCTGTATCTGAGACGGAGAAGGGAAAGTTCACGGAACAGGATGTTGCCATGGCTACTGTCGATTAAGGAGCACTTGGTCGCCATTTGAATACCATCCCGAGTGTTTTTATCGTTAAGAAAAGGAAGGTTACACGAGAAAGTTAAGCAGATTTGGTGATCTGCTCGATAGGATAATGTTGATAATGCAGATCCCAAAAGTGACATGCGTCTTACGATATCATGCCAATTATTGGTTTTTTCATTGCTCAACACGACGCTCACTCTGAAGCATGTTCATTTCTTGCTCTATCATTTGCTGAAGGGCGTTAGCGGGTTGGTCTGACACCAGCAGAACCAGTAGATTTATTAAATCTACCTCACGTTCAGCAAACTCACGCAATGTCAGCTCTTGCATCTTCAGACGACGTAGTAACTTATTGCATAACGGGAGGGCTTGTGGAAGGAATCGTGTGATTGCCGCAAGCAGCTTGTTTTCGCATTCATGTGCACTCTGGTCGCGCCGCCAGTCCTCACTTTTGCTCAAAAGTTTGGAGTGACGATCTTGAGTCATGCGATCGCCGTGCTTCTTTACAAATTGATCAAGGATTGCCACCTTCTTCTTTTCCTAGACATATACCGCTATCAGTAGATGATTGATATGTAGAGTGTTTTTACCCACGTTTTCAAGCGAGGCAAAATACATCCTAGCCGCACCAAGCTCTTCTAGCGTAGCTGCCTTTTCTTGCAAAAGCTTTTCATTTTCATGATTCAATTTATCTGCCATTTCACGGTACTGGTTTATTTCTGTACTAAGCCGCTGTTTGCTCAGTCGAGTAGCAATCAAGATTTCCTCTTTGACGCTTAAATCTCTAAACAATTCAAGCAGCAATCACGTCAAACTGTGCTCAGTGCAATTGACAATTGATCAGCTACTATTATCTATACCGCGAGAGCTGATCCACACGCCTTGTAGACTCGCCTGCTAGGCGACTGTGCACTTGGTGATGCCTGCATGGCACAGATTATGGTAAGGCAATTGAACACTTCGTACTTGAATAGAGATGATAAACAACCGTTCCCTTTTTCGACATTCCAATAACTCTCGCTTTAGTTTTCGATTTTCTGCGACCGAATTTCGATATCTCTTTTTCAGTCCAGGCGAAGAAATAGTTGATCTCATCTCACTTCCATCATCGCTCATCTGTAAACGACATTCAATTAAGCACATTTGTACAATCAATAGCACTTCGTACCCGAAGCTCCAAGGCGACATTTTGAGCTTGCAATTCCTGTATCTGAGCATGAAGATTGCTGATCTCATGTTCGTACTGCTCAAATAATTGTGGAACTGACGTGTGGTTTTCCAAAGCACGCACTTTGCTCCTAAGATCAAGATTTTTAAGTTTCATGCTTTCAATCTGTATTTCAAATGTTGCACGCATCTCTTGCTGATCTTGAAGCGTTTCCGCCAATCGAGATTCCGCTGCATCTTTCAATTGTTGTTGTTCTCGTACAATTGAAAGTAAAGCATCGTAGTTCTTGCGCAATAAATTCGCATCTGCAGCTTGAACTTTTTTTGCCGTTTTGACATCCAGACCGTCAACGACCGGAGCTCCCATGGCGCATGGAGGTACACCAGCCTTTCTCAATAATTTCAAAGTCACACTGTCAAGATTGGATGATTCAAAAGTATTTTTCGGTGCAGCATCATCATCATCCGCAGAAGTTTCTGGTATCAGTAACACTGTAGCTTCCACTACATTTTGTTTGGATCGTGATTTGTCGTACGACTCCTCAACAAGAAAAGGCATCTCCGACGCAAAGCAATTTTTAGCTGCATGATGTATCAAATGCGTTAACTCCTCGTCCAACTGATGCTTCGTTTGCTGGGCTTGGGGGTCTGCGGTCCTTTCACTCACACTCTCGTTGTGTTGAATCTGAGCGAAATCATTTGGAGTTGGATTTTGAACAATAAGTGGAAGTGGTGTATGCAACTCGGGTGTTGTTTTGCATTGAGAGAGCTGGGAATGAAGCACGTTGTCTAATTCGCATGGATTTCGTTCACTGCATGCTTTAATCTCTTCGACATCTTCCAGGGACTCGCGCAATCGCTCATATAAATCAGAAATAGTCGGCCGAGGTCGAGACTTGGCAAAGTTATGCTGAAGTGATCCATTCTTTCTTTGTTTTTTACGAAAAGAAGGTAATGCTAAGTCTGGTGAGATTTGTTCAGAAACGCGAAGAGCAGATATAATTGCATCGAAAGTGTCAACTGAGCCACTAAGAATGTCTTGCTTTCGTGAGGCGAAGGTCTTCAACCAGTTCAATGCTTCTGTTTCGTTCAAAGAAATCGGCACTGTTTGATGTTGAACTGAATTTATGCTCTCCACATGTCCATCTAGTCCCGGGGACGAAGTTACCTTCTTGTACTGCGACGACATCATCGAGCGATTACTTGACACACTTAAATCATAGTCGTTGTTACTGCCTTGCAAGCCTTCTTCTAAGTCGGTCAGACATGCTTTAAAGCACAACTGGTCATATGATACGCCCCGAATGGGCTTGCAGACACATTTATAGCCTTTTAAGCCAGATACTGCATTGAGCAGCCGAACACATTCTCGTAAACTGGAACGTGAGTCAATGATATAAGCGTACAGAAATGTCTTCGCATTCGCGTTTAGTAACGGCATCATGAAGTTTGACAGCATCATTTTGCTGGTCAAATTAAGTAAAGAAACCAAAGTGCGTTTGCTGTTCAGTCTTGAAGAAGGCGTAGACAATTTCAATTCCTTTAACATGTTGTAAAGCTCATTTCTTTCGTTTATCAAAATTTGGTCGTGATGATCTTTTTGGTCAACAAGATCGACGAGGTGGACAGTGCTTACCTGGCCGTTATAGAATAAAGCCAAGCGAACGAAGAAATGGGCATCATTTGCATTTTGCTTGCGCACAATATGATTCGTCTTGGCTGTGTGCACAATACGAAGTGCAGCAGCCAAAGACGGAGCCTCCAGAGAAACAAAATCCATGCGATCACCTGAAGTATTCGTTCTTGCTAGATCAACAGACTCTAGCAAGTCGATTGTTTGATTATTTACAATAATCCAGCTGCTAATCCCAAGTCGCCAAAATTCAGCTCCTGTTTCCGGAGGCTTGCCAAGATCTAAATGAGAAAAGAAAACGTAAAGCAGGCCCACGAGCTGTCCATAGACCTCTACAATATCATTGACTGCCGAATTCGGCTGCAGCACAAGGCGTTCTTCATTATTGTTTTTACCGAAAAGCAGTTGATACTTTTGCGTTGGATGCACACCCCACCCAATAATATTGGAATTGATCCCATCCTGTGCAGTTCGGAGAGCTGGTAACGTGATCTCAGTAAAAAAGTCAACTGAATGTGACGGTGAGTCTGACGTAAATACAGAATGAAATTTCCATTCCACCAAAGACTTCATAGTGTTGCCCTTTGGGGGCAAAGCGTTCGCTTGTGAACTTGTACTCGCGTTACCTCCTGAGACTTTTTCAGAAAGCCTAACGCAGTGATGTTGCGGTAGGGCCACAAATTCCGACGTCGCACGATTAGCACCATTGACGTAGCAAGACACGTGGATTTGGCTGAGAACTGGAGTGCCAAAGGTTTTAACACTATTTTCCATGGCAGCATTGTTAGTGCAGGCTAAATCAAAAGAAGAGTTGCTTTGGACTGACATCCTCTGTTGAAAGTTACGCCTCTTCGCCGAATACAACACAATTAGGCTGAAGCCTCTTGTCAATCGAAACGCAGTACAGACAGACGAAACGCATAAACGCTGAAGATCACATTCAAATAAAAACTAATTGACGCGCCTGTTGCTATGACCTCATTTTTCTCAAATATCCGCTAACTACCATAATTGGTACACCGGTAAACCCCTCTGGTCTCTGATCACCCTAGATTACACTATACTATACTTAATTGTGTTGCATCCACCGCCATCAAGATGCGGAGGTGGTGAGGCTGGATATAGAGGCAAGACCTGAAATCATTCATCGAATACTTCACGGCTGTGCTTTGCACGCAGTCAGTTGCCTGGATGCCTCTTCAAAAGTTTGAGCATCATACGCAGGGAGCAAGACAGAGAGAGGATGATATTCCCCATCTGAAAATGAAAACCCAGACGACTCACGGTTTGTATCATCGACAATATTATCAGCCAGAATTTCAGACCGCTCAAGCACTAAGTGCATATCTGACTTCCGTCCAACAGTTTCGACTAATTCATCAAAAAGTCCAACTTTCCACGCGACATGCTTCTGCTCCAAAAAATACCAAACACGGTACGCGTTCAAGAAGTGCGCATTGTCTAGTTTTTTGACAAGTGCACCGTTTACAGACTGGCGGTACACTTTCTGAATTCGCTGTACGTCGACGTCGACGTCGCTCAGGTCTACACCACTGTTCACAAGGAAGCGCAGCAACACCAGGAGCTCATATTCTGACGGCCGGTAGTGACCGCTGTGAGGATAAATAGTTTTTATGACCCCATTAGTAATCACCATCATACCTGCAGTCTGCACGCACTCGCCTCCAACAAAGCTAGTATGATGAATTCGAGGAATTTTCTTTGTCTCCTTTTGAGAGCCGTATAATACACCGTCTCGCAAAACAAAAATCCATCCGTCCGGTCCCGTTTCCACAACTTCTTGAGTCGCGACATGAACTACCAAACCGGTTTGCACTGAAAGTGCAAATTTCTGACGTTCGGCAGCCGTGTCACAGTACAACACGGTCTCACGCTCGAGCTTCGTTCTTGGCACACCAGCAACTTCGATTGATTCATCGTCAAGCCATTCCCAGAAGCTAGGCTTTGTAGGTTCCATTGGCTGACGCTTCCACTCTTTATAATACGCACGCAGATTCGCACCGTACCTAATGAAACATTCGCATCAGATAACGCTATTTCCCAAACGAAATGTAAAACGCACCGATGTTTGCGATCGCAGACTTCCAGCCAGCTTTTCTTATCCACAACCGAAATGTTTCCTGCGCTGTATCCTTTAACTAGCTTTGGCGAGTACTTCTTTGCCAGCATGACGATCTCTTGCATGTTTTGATATGTCGTTCGTCGGTTGGCACGCATGCCTTCCGCAGTCATCGGCTTGATTTGCTACCGAATTGCTCCCTTTGTTTAATCGCTGGGGCCACCGGCGCCAACTGTTCTATCAAGAGGTATTAGCCCACCCCCGTATCGTATTCAGCTTCGCTTTCAATATTCTCTGAAATCGTCACCACAGGGCTGAGTCACAGTAGTTACAACTATCTACTGAAGGCGCAGGGCGTGCGTGCGTTACACTGAATTGTAGCCCAAGCCAAATGACGTTCCTCTGTCCAGCTAACTGAAAGAGCGCAAGCGCAATAAGACAGAAAGTGGTACACACACTATAGGACTTAAGACAGCGCTAATATCGCTAGTCTGTGTGGTGGAGGAAGAAGACAAACGGCACAAAATGAGCTTGAGCACAAACGTCTTTATAGGCGAGTGTGATTCGCTCGATAACTTGTTTTGAGATTGTGAGAAAAATCTATCTCACTTTTCTTGGCAAAATATAAATGTGATAAATGGACTACTACAACAACAAGCAGCACAAATTGATAGACACGTTAGTTGATGTTAGTCCTTGCCAAGCGTCCCATCGTCCATCACTACGAGACAGGGTCAACCTACGCAATGGCTGTCTTCTAATCCTCACTGGTGTCTCTTTTTCTGAGCTGACTCTTCTCCACGAAGGCGCAAATTTTGTACTGAGCAATCTAACAAAAACTCGGAGATTTGGTAGACTTCTTGACCCGTCTTTGCACTACAGAGAATACCACAGCGGTAAGGGTAATATTTTAGCCAACCAAAGTGCGATAGTAGCAGTCTGGCCAATCATCGCAGGTTTTGAGCTAAAAATCTCTAAATAAAACATACCCCTAACCGGTTCAGCTAAATACACTGCTTACTTTGAGCCTTAAAAGACCCATTCTTTCGTGACAGCCAAGAGATGTGCCACCTGTTTGACATTGGAGCTGATACTACTTGCATCATGGGATTCATTGTCGGAAGGATGTAAATTTTGAGCTGTCTTGACTATTCGCATGTTACTGGCGAGATTCTGGACTTGTAACGTGACGATTATTCAACAAATATTCATGTCCAAAACAGTGTGATATCGGTGTCTGCCAAAAATATCACCGCTACAATTCCAACGCATTTGCACATCAAAGAGATGACAACCCTACACCACGTCTTCTCTTTGGACATGTAGCTAATAAGAAAAGGTTACATAACATTGAAGTTCAGAACTCATCCCAAAATGATCTAATGAAAAAGACACACGTATTCGATTGAAAAAAATAGTGTTATGCTAGCTTGATCACATAATTATTTGATGTTTTTCGGCCTGTCTGCTCACGATATCTTTTGAGCCGACGCAGCACGCACTACGGCAGATCCCTTCGTCATAATAGGCTGTAATATCATATGATATATTTCTTTTGAAGGCGTCACATCAGCAGATTTGTCATCTAGGTAATTGCCGATCTGACGTCGTGACGTCAGATCCTCCTGGCTTTTTGAAGAATAGTTTTATGGTGTCAGTGCCAATAAAAATGTCACGGTTTCTTGGGTATAAAGCCTTATTTTTTAATAAAATGACAGTCCCTATAATGCGCGCACGCTCAGGGTTAGACAGTGATGGAGAAATAGAGCAAAATTTACATCTTGTATGTCGAGATTATAACACACTTAGTCCACTGGACTTAACTCTCACGCGTCATGCAAATATTGTGATATGCCATCACTGCAAATCGTTATGCATTGCCAACTATGTCGACTCATCCTGTGCAGCTTTGCCGTACAATCGCAATGGGTTGCGCTACAAGCTCGAAAAAAAGTCATCGAAGCCTCCCGTGTTTTGTGAGACGTTACCCGATCATTGATATTCCCCTTTTTCACGGCACTACCAACACACCAAATATGACCGAAGTCACTCATTTCAAACACTGCGTATTGCCGCCGCGTACTTGCGCTCAGCCAGTCACCTGCATTTTTAAGTTGTATATTCAAACTTTAGACGAATGTCATATAATTTCTTCAACCATTTTCCATTTTTGGTGCATGTGAGAAGTTTCGTATACACACTTTAATTTGGATTCATACATTATCTGGAATCTCCGTTAAAATGGACAGTAACTGTGGCGCTACATACTGTAATGAAAGCAGCTGTTGAGGTCACCAGTTCTTATCGATCTGATAAAAAATGACAGACATGTGAGGAGAAAACGGCACTCGCTGAAGAAAACTTTAATCTTTCTCTACCTTAAAATGGGCTTAGAGGGTATACATACGCCGTAGTGAGATGTTCTGAGTGCGTGAGAGGCGTTGCGACAATTCATTTGGACAGTTCTGTTTCACGCTTCTAAAGCCAGAAAGTCATCTCATAGATGTTGTGGGTGCTCATTTGTTAGGGACAATCAATAGCAATAATCAGGCTTTTCCATGGTCGAAAAACGAATTTTCCTAAAACGCGATTTTGATGAATATAATTATTTCTTGATGGACTCTGGTATTTAGATGGGTGTTCAATGGGATAGTTGTTAGCGGCAGCTAGCTGCATTTATATTTACTTTAAAAAAATGTATCCGACGGCTAGCAAGACATGTGCGAAGCCATGACTCGTCGACTGAGACATATATTTCCATTTTACTAAAAGATATATAATAACAACACCAAAATTGAGGTAATGTTATTTAGCCATAGGTTTGCGTTGTCACAGCACACCAAATGTCACTGCTGACATCCGCACGTCAGATGTGCGAGCAGTACCTTACATGAACAACTTAAGATGTAATATCTCATGCGATTCACTGAATCTCAAAGGCTTAACTCGGAGTACATTTTTGCTCGAGTCAATAGCAAAACTCCGATCATAAAAACGTCTTGGTCTTCTGGATCGAAATAGCCGATGAATGGTCGTAAAGCTCAACGACATTGGAAGCTGGGCTGATGCAATAAGACGGTGACGTGTAAGGATATCAAAATTTGACCACATGTCCATACTCGCGACGTCTAATATTTTAACAAACTAGGTAAGCTGAGGACAAATTGAGACAAAAATATGTTGGTGACAATTAACTCGAGATCAGAACGAAAAAAAGTTATCGCTGAGCAGATTCTTTGGGAAGAGGAGCGCTATAATTACTGTCGTTCTAGAACGTGGTTATGACACTGTCGATCCAAAATTTTAATCGTCATTATTTTTCTAGAGACATTCCAGCTGGCGTAGTAACTAATTCTGCATCACTATCTGAGTGATAAATTGTTATCATCGAACATCTTTTCTTAGAATTAACGTCTCCGAGGCTGATGGTCCCTCAGGACGCTTCAACTGCTTGAAAAACGCTCTGGATATAGCGCTCACAACGAGTAAGCATATTATCTGCTAGAGGATTTAGTGGCAACAATCATTGCAGAAACCCGCTATCGAATATTTCGCGCATAAAGTTTTGTACATTTAAAATATCTAGTTAACCCAGTCATGCATATGAAGAATTTGGTGAAGCGATGCTCTATCTCTTGTTCAACTTAAACTGAGCAAAACAGCAGTTCCTGGAAACGTATCATACTATGATCTGCGCGGAGATTGTGTGGGATTAGTAAGAACATGTAATGCTGCTCAACACTTACAATTAAAAGAGCGTTTATCTGCAGACCTTTATTGAACGCTATCGTCATGTGAAATCGTTGAAACGAACAGTCAAATCGTTGTTTGTAGGCGAGATACAGAAAAACGATCTTTTGACACCAGCACATTCCAAGTGAAACTACAACTTTCATACATATATTTACAGGTATAGCCACTCCTATCCTACGATTACCGCCAACGGTGATAATTTGCCTGCCATCGAAGTCTGTACGGTGAAACTGACCGACCAAAGGGGACATCTGTATTAATATAGTTATCCATACTCCGGACCCAACACACGATTGGAATAAGCTAGAGAAATTGCGGAGCGCAGTATAGTGTGAACTTTAAAAACTCGTCATGCATATATAAATATCAAGCGTCTGTTTTCGGTCTCACAAATCAAAAAAGCGTATACTAAGCAAAAAATGCTGGTTTGTATAATGTGCCGGGAGTGACACTCAGTGGGAGCTCTGGCATGCTCGTATGTATTACTCGAATAAAAATGCTATCAAAAGACAGAGCTCGATGAAAGGTAAGCCTATCTATCATCAAGCAACGCTATGAGCTGAGTGTACGGAAGGGAAGAGATGGTGACATTTCTCCAGTGCGTTCAATCACTAATACAACACGCGTGCTGATGCTCGTGCATATGGGTGTCATGGGGTCAGGTTAATTGCCCGAAAAATTGTTAACAAACTATGCTACTAATCTTGGTGGTTTACTGCAATAGAAGAACGACGAGTTCCTAAAAAGAGCGACGTACACTTTCGATATAACTGTCAGAATGTAAAAAAGATTTGATTATGAAGTGTGTTGAGGACAGAAGGGCTATGTATATTCTGATATTTTTAAACGGCTTAAATTTATTTGCTATCTGCCTCATCAAGAGCAGAAGAGTTGTGTCGGATAAGCTCAATAGTAAGAGACGCTATATGGAAATTAGCGGGGTGTGAGTCTAAATTGTTCGCGCTCTAAGAGCGGGACGAACTAAACTGCAAGTCTTCGAAGACAGGAAGCAAGAACTTGCGCAAATGCTTGCCAAAGCTGACAATAGACTTGGTTTGCGCTTTGTTGATTCGCTGCCAAGCGAACTGACATTGAATGTGACTTGATCGGTGGCTTGGGAATCCACACAGCGCGATAAATTGAAGATCGCGGGATCACCGAAGCAAGCACGTATTCACGCTACTTGTGCAGCTTAGGTGAGGGAGCAGACGCATTTGCTCGCTGTTCGACGGCGATAACATAACTTCCGACAAGCCAAGTCGAGCCACGATCAGTAATTCTTACTGATACAGCCTCCGCAGCCACTCTGCCTGTAAGCCAGGAACCACACTCGCGAGAGTGTAGTCGATTTCCTCCTGCATCGGTTACGCGCTGGCGTCGCGTACGAATTCTACAGATGTGGTTCAGGCACCATGCCAAGGCATCGGCGATGTGCTGCACTGGTACGCGTCCGTGGATTCTG
>NW_020186929.1:167741-193294 GCF_900000015.1 Plasmopara halstedii | reverse complement strand
AGTAGAGTAGTCGAAGTCGTATTAAATTCCCTAATACAGACACTTTTAAAACTTAGATTGCGCTGTTGTATATTTTTAAATATCTATAATACCAAATATTGGTGCAGTGGAATTCCGTGAATGAGATGTCGTGGTACGCGAGAGCAGGACCATTCACTGTAGTCTACACCGCAGTTGCGAGAGCATAATCAAAGATCAAGTGCCGTTCGTCTTTGAGACAAGCGACAACCCTCCTATGGACAACAGATGATGTCAGAATCCGTTACAGTCATGGAGGAGAAGCGAACTCGTACTGCAAGCAATCGGAAGGCAACACGGAGCTGTAGGCCTTTGTATATCGGAAAAAGTGTCTGCTGAAGTCGTTTGCGCAGCTGTACAAAGCGCTTTATTGCACTGTCGGATGCTTTGATATCGATATTGTGCAAAATAATCGGACGCTTGGTACAATACGTGGCTGCCCGTTGTTGTTCACTACGACGTATGGTGCTACGATGAACTACGTGTGAGATATCCTGTGATCCATAAGAATACATCAATTAGCCGCAACCCTGTGAAGCACTTGTGTCAATTCGTCGCCCATCGCCTTACCACCGAAACGGTTAATACGGCAGAAAAGCATCGCAGCTATAGTCGATGTGAGCTTCCGCGAATTGTTTTTCTGTAATCCTATATCGTTGTCATCCAGCACATTGGCGGGGTCCGAATGTGGAAGGCATATACCACATGCCGACGAAAGTTTGCTGTGGCTCTACCACCATGCAAAAATAATGACGTGGGCTTACTTGATCCGAAACTCGGGATCAAGGCTCGTACTGGAAGACTGGGTCGCCGTGTATCGCGTACACGAGTCGCTCGTTTTTATTCAAGATCTTACCATGTTGTCGTCATCACAGAACAAACCAGTTGCGCCACCACGTTAGAACATAGGCCCAGTCGAGATAAAAGCAATGATGCTGGAGTTCACGGTCAATTAAACAGCTACTGTCTTCGTCTTCACACTGAGAAGAAGTCTGTAATCAATCGAGAGCCAGGCGTAGTCCATTGCGTACGGTGGAGTCGGATTCTCGCACGTCCTGCAAAAGCAATTGGATACGTTTTCGCTGCACGAGATCGCTGATGTTGGGTATCTGGATTCCGCCCACATGTCGACGCTTGCCTAGAAATTGTTAGGGATCAGCTGGGAGTATCGCTTGCCTCGCTCATAGCTTCTGCCGAAACCGAAGCGATGCTATTCTTTCAGCAGACGATCGGGTACGACAACATGCGTGGTGTAATGCCACAGTCGAGACAACACCATAGTCGACTCGATAAGAGAAGGGTCACCAATCGTACGTGTTCGTCAATGCCAAGTTTGAAACCCGTCGTTAGAACCTCTTGTCGAATAAAGATGATTATGTCGTCAGTAACGCGTTAGTCAAAGAAACATTCGAGGTGTATCGCCATATCGTCGAGCCCCAGTGATCAGAGGGAATTCACACGAGGTGCGACCGTCGAGCGATTGAGGCTCGAACTTGGTCATCTTTAGCTTCGCACCAGACCATCTACAGTACTCGTTGACAATGTCAAGCTGAGCTTGAACGGCATCACGCGAGCTGCTGAAATGAGAGTGTCAGCGAAGAAGACGCTGGTAATAGTGCAATCGTCCGTGAGGCAAATACCCATGCTGTCGAAGTAGATTCCCGAGTGGCTTGATCACCAGTAAAAATAGCAGTGCTGAGAGTGGGTCGCCTTGCTTGACTCCGCGTGTCGGCTTGATGTCGGCCTAAACACGACTGGTGATCATGTAAGTGTTTCTGGCCGAAGGTCAAAACGCTGCAACCAGCGTAGGTACTCGCCTCTTCATTCCATTCGATTAAGAATATTGTGTTCCATTGACTTGGGCCTACGCCTTCTCAAAGTCGCGAAAAAACTACGTTGCCCAATCCGTCATCAGGTGAACAGAGAACGGACGTGATGATAAAGCGATTGAACCTTCACGAAATCCTTTTGGTCTGGGTGGGTGTGCTTGGGCAGATACGCCTGGAACACCTTGGGTAGAGCCTTAATGTCCACACCCATGAGCGCGATTTGACACTAGTTTCCGTCGTTCGCGTGCTCTTCACTCTTGTGCAAATTGCTGATGGCAGATTGGCGATACATGGCAGGAGCTCGCCTCAACCCAGTTACAAACTAAACACGATCTCGAGACACTTCCCAGACAAGCCTGGTGCTACTTGATATAACTCTGTAGTGAAGCCACCCCATGGTCGATTTTCAAAGATTTCGAAGCATATCGGAGATGTCGGCCAAGCTAATTGACGGATCTCCATCTGGCAGCTATACTATCTCGATGCTGACGAGCCGTTCAGTTGTCGAAGGATATACTTGGACGACATCTCTGTCATGAATGCTTGGAAGCCAAAAGCCGTATCTTAATTGTACGCACGAGATGTCGAGGCGCATCCACCGCGCTCCTGCAGCGCAGTCTGGAAGGCGATATGCGATACCTCGTCATGACCCCGGCGGTAGTGTGTTTCAGCTGTCGAGAGAATTCCGGGCCCAGCACGCTCCGCTGTCTCCTGCTGACATAGTAATTTCTTGACTAGAGCCTGGATCAGCTTGCGTCTCTCGCGTTTCCACAAATGCCATGTCTACCTGGCTTGGCCGATAGGCGTATTTGTCGCATGGTATCTTGTGCTTTCTCTTCAATTGCTTGGAAAACGTCTGGGAAATCAAGCAGTTTCGCGAGAAGCGCCAGACACCACGTCTGTGAATTTGTGCGATGGATCGAAGTGTCACCCAATGTGCCAAGTGATCACCAGCACCCTTTGGCTCGAAGTACATGGAGTCCCTGTTGACGGCACCAAAGAAGTCATTGGAGAGCAAAATATAGTCAAGCCAGTTTCGTTGTGGATGAGGCCTAGTGTATACAGGTTTGTCTGGGTGGTGGAATAGTCATGCTTCAACAACGTTGAGTTGATTAGCCAAATCCAAACACCCGCTTTGTCAATTGGTGGTGCTGAACGTGAACTGGATGCGTCAACAGTCGGTCAAGTGTAGTGTTGAGACCCCCCATGACAATGTGCGAGGTGTTGTCGCCCAATATGTCTACTGGGAAACGCTCGAAGAAAGCCACCTTCTCCCCGCATTGTCCACCAGAGCATACACGCTGTGAACGAAGATCGACAACCACCTCTACCACCAGGTACCGACCCAGCATAAACATTCGGAGCTTTAACCTTTGAGGGCACCTTGAGGACGATGTGGAGGTGGTCGCTGATGTATATCTTATGCTGTAAATGTGTGTCATGATTGAAGGCAACCGTGGCGAGTACAGCTCAATAAGATTTTTTTTCATGTTAGTCTTTAACCAGAAGAGTAGAGTAAACTAAAAACTTATATGAGAGTCTCTTGCTTCGGCTCCTTGGTGGCACGAACAAATCCGACTTGTGCGCATTTGTCAATGCAGATTCATCTTTCGTTGTGCAAACCCATTGCTTCATCAGATCCAAGACCTTTCTTTACTTCGCAATCTATCCGAAGTACAACTTGAATTTTGTGCAATTGTCTAGTTAGCGCTTCTAATGCAACAAAAAGCAAGTTGCGCATGCGAAGCCTTCGAATTTGACAATTATTTGATTTCCACATACATGGCTTTCACCGGTCATTTAATAACCAGTTATTGCTCTAACTGTACTTCTCCGTAACCCCGATGGTGCTACAGGCAAATATCGACGTCATTTTGACGCTTCGCCTCAACATCAGCTAATTAATCCATTTCTTGACAACATCTGTGTATTTCGATGGTTCACCCATGCGGAAAAAATGTGGCGATACTTCGCTTTAGCAACAGCACACAGCTCGCATTGCCAGTTGCTAATGTGTCGTCGCGTTGGCAATGGTCGGACTCACTCCACATCATAAGCACTCACAATGCATTGTGTGGCTCAAGATCCTCCCGCTGAAACGCCCGCTAATTTTCAAAGCGGTCGAGATCGGACTGTGAGTTGGGTTGTTTGGCCGACATACGAATAGAGCAAGTATTCTCTTACCTGCTGCTACAATTTGGTCTGTTATGCGAGATCTTGAATGCGGTACAGCTGCTGCTACTTCATAAAGCGGAAGAGAGTATATACCAATTTAAAATGCATCGGATGAGGATATGTTATGGTGACTGGGGGTATGTCACAGTGACTGGGGTACCACTTGTAATAAATGGCTTCGGGTCGGGAGCTGTAAGCGGCGAGAGACTCACCGATCAAAGCTAATAGACGTTGGCCAAGACACAATATCCCAATCACTTTCCAATTCTCTCTAGCGCCCTTAAAAGTTCCCGCTTTTGAACGAGAATGACAAATGTCTCTACTTTCGTGCGTAATCTCATTCGGAAGATTCATAATGACAATAGTCAAAATCGCGGCCATCGAGAACTGCAATTACGACTACGCAAAGCGGTGAAATTAGCTAAAGTTCGACAGGTTGCGGAGCTATTGCACGAGGGTGCTTCACCTATTTGGATGGAAAGGAAGGAGCCTACTGGGATCCGATTTCGTCGGTCCACATCCTCTTGTCAACTTAACGCACTTCTGTTGGCCTGTCGAGTCGGTAATGATGAAGTTCTAGGTCTTCTGCTTGACGTCTTCGTTGAAGAACCGCAAGTGCTTATTCATTTCAGTCGCGCAATGTATTGCCTCGTAATTCGCCATAATCATTCAAAAGCTTTTTATCGATTGCAGAAATGCCGTGTGCCTGTAGCTTCATCGCTTTCGGGGTACTCGACCGCTTTATCAACCTCTCCATCTTCAGTGACATCAGCGCGACCTCTATTTCAAGCTGCAATGGAGCCTTCAAATTCCAAGCTCCCGATGCCGATATTTGTAGCTGCTCAGCACGGTCGTCACCGTTTTCTGGCTTACTTGCTGGAACAATATCAGTACGACTGGGCTCAGTACACCTTCGAAAATCAATCACTACTGTGTGTTGCTACAACAAACGGGCAATACGAGTGCGTACGAGAATTGCTCACGCGTCAAGTAGCGGATGTGCATACTCTTGATGCTGCTGTCGCATTAGCCCGTCACCACCGCCAAGCCCACGTGCTCGTTCTTTTGACGAGTTACATTTCCGAGTCTCCATCCAGTCTGAAATCACTTAGCGGGAGCCTAAAACAAACTGTGTCAAGCAAGGATGAAAGCAAATGCAGATTATTGCACACGACAAATCGTGGCTCGATGGCAGAAACAGTTATCAGCGATTTTGAAGATGACTACCGACCCAGCAGTCTGGTGGCGAATAACTCGCCAATCAACTTCGACAATCCTGCTGAGGACTTCTTAGATCATGACGAAAATATGCCAATGCAAGCTTCAATTCATTGCGAGCAGCAACAAGGTGGCATGATGTGGTTCTTGGACGGTCGCGAGCCAATAGAAGAAATGCAGCGCCGCGTCGATCCGTACGGAGTGAGCACAGACAACTTTGTCATCCTCCAATCTGCACGGGAAAGTACTGATGGCAGCCAAGCTAATGAGGAAGAGGAATGGTATGCAGTGAAATCCAGCGAAAAGAACTATCAGCACGATAATCTTTCACCAAATGATGAAGACGAAGATAGCTATGAGTCGATGTTCTTCGTTTACAAAGAACAAGAACAAAACACGCCCAAGGAGCAGTTGCATGAACATGAAGAGAAGCCTAAATTGCAACAGTCTCCTCAATCTTCTCTGCTATCGCGATCAGGTAAATCTAGAAAGCTTATCAGCGTACGCAGCCGAAAGTTCCAGCAGCAATCGTTAGAAGCTATTGAGGAACACCCTGCTGGTGAGACCGAAGCTCAGTAAACTTAATATATATACAACAATCATAGTCTTCAAAATCGTAAACAACGCACCCTTTCGTTCTCAGGGAAAACAACGAAAATTCACAATTTGCGAAGTAGGTGTTTTAAGCAGACGGTGCAGTCGAAGTTTCTGCTTATGGATGAAAATGTGACGCTCTTTGTAATAGCTTTGCGACTGAAAAACAAGGAAGTTGTTAATGCATCGTACGTGGAGAATTGCGTCATGTTTACAGTTAGTACCTTCGGATCCTCACATTCGATTAAGATTGATACCGATCAAGACGAGTATGGATCGTGTATTGAAATGCTGAACATGTATGTGAACGTCAGACTCTGGAGTGATGGGTTTTAATTGTCAAGACGAAGAGCAGATTCAAATATGCAGTGGCGCTGATAGGAATGGAAACTGCATCTAGTTCACTATGATGAACAAGCTGGTACTTCATTTGAGGCCGAGCATGACAAGTGTTTGGCTCAAGTTACAAGAGCGAGATTTAAGTTCATACATACGGTTGGAGACAATAATGAGATAGAGGAAGAGGATGTTGTAGCATTTACAAACGTTAAGACCCTGTTGTATCAAAATAAGTTTGGAGTTTTGTGTCCTTGAGTGACAGTAGCAAAAGTGTAATTTTATGTTGGCAAGTCATTTCGCTCATGTCTATCGCAAATTTTGGTTGCTGTGTTTCATTTTACGCAAGTTTCACATCCGGCGGTTTGTTGTGTCCCAACAACAATTGAAAGGGGCATGTGATTGAAAAGACTGAGGTGAAAATTAATCAAAAATTTGTGTGTGCGGGTAGATGGTGACAAGACGGTTATAGAATCAATTTCGACAACACTAAGCACCAATCTTCGTTTCATCGGATTGTAAATGAGCGTTTCGGTATCTGAAATACACTTGTTGACACTACGGAATCTCTTAGGATGGATCTGCTTCAGTGATTATGCTTTGCGATAAATTAAAGAGTTTTTGTTCTTTCCGGACTTTGTGATGGCAGATTAGTTGAAGTTGGGCTTAACGTCAACCAAGGGTTGCTCGAAGCCCGAAAGTGTGTCTAGGCTCTCCTCCTCACACTCTCTTTCAGCGTTGCTCTCGAAGAATACGACGTAGATGCTCCTAGCGTGTGAAGGGTTAACAGTCATCTACTCGAGCTACGACAAGCTCCTGTACCCCAGTACAAATCCAGTCGTCGGCCGTTCCGATTGTAAGTTCTTGTTCGGACAATAGCGCACGACACGCTAGGACGTAGTCGAAGTCAATCAAATCCATCAGAATCATTATTTGAGATGTTTAAATTTTAATCACCCAAATATACATTCAATATTTTATTGTGATTGCGGTCTCATGAAGTCGACTTCGATTCTAATCTACGAGCATTTGAATGGCACATCTAAAGAAATTGCAGAGGATTCGAAACGACTGCCGTCGAGTTTATAGATAACAATACTTGCATAAGCAATGAGACGAAATCTAACCTATTTATTGTGCAGTTTTTTTTAGCGCAACTGCTCGATGCTTTTGGAACTGTCAGCGTTTTTAATGATGTCGTTTTGCCAGTCAGCAAAAGAACAAATTTTCGTTTTCACATCGCATTCAGCAAACGCCGTAATGAGTACTGGTAGAATTTCGTACAGTGTTATGGTATTTTGTCGGGAGCTTTGAACTTTTAGACGGCTCCGATGATGAAGTAGGTGAAAAACCCAACAAAGACAGAATGCTGGATTGTACAAACGTACCTTTTGTGAAAAAAACTTACTCTATTGCCTATATCACATTAGAAGCAAGCTTCTAATGTGATATAGGCTTGTCTTTAACGGGGTCATTAATACATGTATATATATTCCTTGCACTGTTTTCCTTTATGAGATAGTACAAACAAATAGTCTAAGTAGCACCAGCCCTAAATATATGTACCCTTTGAGATAACAGAGCTATTTCGACACCTGGTTGCAGTAGATTCCTTGGTAGATGTGCACGAGCCATATTCTTCGAGCGCTTCCACTGTGCAGAGCGCATGGTAATCCTGTAGCACTGAGTAACGTTGCCCAAAATATAAATTCGAGTCACATGTTGCTCTATTTTACCCTACAACTAAGTTTTATATAGAATGCTTTATTAACTATCAAAACGATAACGCGTTAATAGCCCAAGTGTCGCACGGACCTACCCATTACGGTGACTACATCACCCTTATCTGGACTGAGTTGCCTCATCATGGTACTTCACCGTGATTTCTGCTCTACGCTCGAAGGACAATCGTGTAATGGTAGGTACACTCTTTCTGACACATGTAATGCATATGCCACGATTTAAAGAAGAAACAAAAATCTTCGTTTAGGGCATGAAAATTGCGTTGCTTATTTCGGGCAGCTTGGTCACCCTCTGCGTGGCTCAGAATGCCCAAGTTTTTGAAACAAGAGGACTGCACTGCTATCAAAATAGTGACTGCGGTTACCTTCCTGCTTTGTCCTGCATATCTGGGTGCGTACTTATATCCTACGACTACAGTACGCAAACTAATTACATTGACTTATCGCAGCAAGTGTGATTTTTGCCGCCCTGGCAGTAACGACTGCAGCGCTGACGGCTCTAAACGCTGCCAAGTGAAAATTCGACGCAAAACGACGGGGTTGCAGACGCCTTACGCACATAATCTCACCGGTGAAAATGTGCAAATTGCCTATTGCACTGAAAAGAACTTGTTTGAACCCTTCACGTGGAAAGACGTGGTGGCCACGATCATTGCATTGCTGAGTACGGCACTTGGCTCCGGATGCGGTGTGGGTGGTGGTGGGCTTCTGGTGCCTTTGTACATCTGTTTCTATGGAGTAAGCCCCAAACATGCTATTCCTTTGTCAAAAGCTACTATTTTCGGCAATGCTCTCTCCTCTTACTTTTATAATTTTTATCGAATGCACCCGGGTACGTATCTTGAATTATTTTTTGCTGTACTTGGACTTACGGATGAAGTCCTTTATAGCTGATGCCAGACTGCCCCTCATCAATTACCAAGTTGCAAGTATCATGGAGCCGACTACACTGATTGGCACCATTTTTGGGGTCATGATGAACCACATTTTTCCAGACTGGTTAATTTTGGTGCTTCTTATTTCGCTGCTATCCTTTATCACTCATAAAACATTTGTAAGGGGTAACAAGGTGCGGCAAACTTTAGCGCAATATTTCCTTATGAAAATTAGAACTGATATCGGTGTTCACTACAGCTTCATGAAAAGGAGGCAAACCAACAGCTTGCGGTATTTAAGTCGGCTACAAAGTGCGGTCTAGATGATGAAAAACGTGGTCACCAGTGGTTGATTTACCGGGTACGTCTTGCATTTACTTCTGTAGTGATCTGATAATGATTAAAGCGGTGCTTTATCCTTTTTCTTTAGACTTTTGATGCAGAAATTGCCGCCCGCCGATGGCTTGAGAAGACTCGCTCTAACAAAAAGCTGCGCGAAATAAAGGCTCAAGATCATGCGGACTTTAAGTCGTTGCCACCTTTACATCAGCACCAATTGTCAAGCTCAGATGCTTTATTGAGCGGTTTGGATCAACATGATTTCGGGACGTTTGATCTAGATGATGACGAAATGCTCCAGAAACGCAAAGTTATTGAGCAGTGCGAAAGAAAGAAGTTTCCGCTCAAGTACGTCATCCCAATGGTGATTTCGTGGCTTGTCGTGCTAGTGCAGTCGATGCTTCGTGGTGGTCACGGCACTTCAAGTGTTGTCGGAGTCATTTGTAATTCGACGAAATTCTGGATATTGACATTCTTGCCGTTGTTAGTTCCGATTTCCATCACGCTTTGGGTCGGTCATCAATTGCGTCTACAAAATCGCTTGAAAGTGATGTGGAACTACCCATTCATTGAGGGTGAGATTCATTGGATTAAAAAGCGTATCATTGTATTTCCGGCCTTATGCTCTTTGGCTGGCATGTGTGCTGGTCTGTTGGGTATTGGAGGTGGCATGGTAAAGGGTCCAATCATGTTAGAAATGGGAATTTTGCCCCCAGTGCAGTCCGCTACTGCCAGCTTTATGATTCTATTTACATCTTCTTCAACGACTTTGCAATTTGCAATTAATGGTCAGTTTCCCGGTGAGCGTCAGTATGATTACATAATGTGGTTTGCCTTTATGGGCTGCATTGGAGGGTTTTGTGGCCAAAGTATAGTGGCGCTTTTGGTCAAAAAGTATAAACGCGAGTCAATTATGGTGTACTTGCTAGCGATGATGATTGGTTCCTCGGCTTTGGCAATGAGTATCATCGGGTTGAAGTCAACGATACAAGACTTTCAAAAGCACATGCACCTCGGCTTTAATGACATTTGTGACCACGAATGAATCACTAATCTACCAAGTCTAACCTGACAATTGTCGTGTAATGCTGACGCGGTTTAGAAAACTGCAGAGCACAGAAGGTTTTTTATGATGTCGCTGCACCAGTCAAACCTGTCCAAGGGCTCGGTTATTTATACTGCTACGGCGATCAATATTGACCACTCGACGCAATCATCTGTGTGAACAGATTTTCTTCTTTGATCACTTAGTATAAGCATGCGGTAGTAATTAGAAATTGTCTTCAGGCGGTTCAGAACCCGCAACACTCGTCTGCACGATCTTGACAGTTGTAGTGCTCTTGATGATATTTCTCTTGTTCCTCTCTAGTGCCAGCACACACACGAGAGAAGCTGGCGCTTCCTGTTAATCTTCTTATCTATTGCTCGCTCTGTGGTGAACTCAAACAGACTATCCCATCTCATCACTCACTACGCGTGATACGTCCTCGGCTATGCCTTACATTTGACTGAGCTACCTCCTATGCAAGCCTGGTCGTACGTTCTGTGCGACCCAGTGCAAAAAGCACGGTTTGGTCGCCAATGTAATAGTCACAATATAATCTTTCAGCGTCTCTGAACACACAGAGCCACATAACAAATCCTCTGACCCCTCCAACCACGCTTCACATGGTCCAATATGTGAACGAGCTAGACCTTCCTTGTACTCGTCATTCTGCCAACTAATGATGTGCAACTTTGTTGACTTGTATAGGAGGAACATCTACTCGAGAGTTGCCAAGTACATTTTAATTCTTGGAGATATTCTAAATGTTTTTGAATTTTCTATCTATCTGGGTTATCGCTCCACTTTAATTCCTGAAATACTTTGAGGTATTTTTATTAATTTTGTGTTGAATGTTTTTAATTGTATCGTTATAGTACTGTGCAGGATGGTTACGTGGGGTTGGACAGTAAATTAACCTAATCAAGGTGAAGAAGGAGTCCAAACTTTCAAATTAAAATTTTACTTTTGTCAAGTCAATTTGGTATTCACATAAATTGATTCTTTCCTTCGTTTAAGTATAACTTTGCTGAAATCGCAAAGCCTATCTATCAATGAGAAAACTGGCGCTTGTCACCAGTGGCGCGCTTGCCGTACGGATTGTCGGCACTAAATGAATGACCGGAGCGCTGATACTTACCACCTCGAGAGCTGATATCCTTATCAGATGAGACCTTGCGCTTGCCAGTCTTTCCATTTGTCTTCACTGGCAGTGTTACCTTAGGTGGCACTTGTAGTCCGAAAGACCTGGCTGTGCCCTGCAAATCGAGACGGCCGACATCAAAAATGCCTTTTAAAGCGTGCGAGGCGTACGCTAACAAGTAGCCACGATAGGCATCCTTGGCAGACTTGTGAAGGTAATACGTCTTCTCTACAAGCTTCAAAAGTTGAGATTCGACATTTGCGATCTTTGAAATCGGAAACTCGTACTCGTTAAGGGCTACTTTCGAGGCCTTTAAAAATTTTAAAAACCCAAGCTCTTCCGGTAAAAGCATTAACAAGGCCTTACCCTTACCCTGAGCACCTCGAGCAGTACGACCAACTCGGTGAATGTACTCGCGAGGATCATCAGGTGGATCAAACTGAATAATCCAGTCCACAGCTGGAATATCTAGACCACGTGCAGCAACATCCGTGCATAGTAATATTCCAGTCTTTGCATTACAAAACTGAAAAAATGTTGTTGTCCGCTTGTTCTGCTTCTGTTTGCCGTGAATGTCGAGTACAGAAATGTCGATGTAGTTCAGCAATTCACCGTAGAACTTCACAGCACTACATGACGAGAAGAAAACCATCACCTTCTTCTTCAGATTTTTTTTCAAGAACGTGAACAACAAGAGGAAACGCTTGTCGCTAGGGGTCACAACGTAGCCCTGCTCCAGTGTAGCGACTGTGGCTTTTGTGTCTTCCTCTTCGACTCCGACGTACACAGGCTTTTCTTTGATTGACAAACGAGCTAGATCTTCTACCTTCTTCGTCTGTGTAGCACTAAATAGCATTGTCTGACGCTCTTTAGGAATACACTTGATGATCTGGCGCAATTCTTCCTCAAAGCCTATCGACAAAATCCGGTCAGCCTCATCGATTACAAGCACCTGCAGGTTATGGTATATAAACGCTTTCGTATTTTGGAGATGGTCAAGCAGACGACCAGGTGTAGAGATAAGAATGTTCACGCCTTTCGCAAGACGCTCAGCCTCGGCACGGCGGTTCGCACCGCCCATGACAATACCGTTCGTCTGTGAGTGGTACTTGCAAATTTCACGAACCACACCGTAAATTTGCAGCGCCAGCTCCCGCGTTGGGGAGATGACAATGCAACCAGTACCCTTGCGCGCTGTGAAGCGCACCTTGTGAAGCAGCTCGACTGCTGGGATTAGAAACGACAGCGTTTTGCCGGAACCTGTCTTGGCCGCACCCAGTAAATCCTGTCCAGCCAACAATGGACGAATTGATTTGCTCTGGATTTTGGTCATCTTGGTAAAGCCCATGTCAGCCAGCGCTCGCCGCGTAGGCTCAGACAGCGGCAAAGAAGCAAACTCCTCGCTGGAAAAGTAAATATCACCTGCGGTGCTCTTTGTCAAGTTGGTGCTCTCAGTTTTGGCTTGGTCCGATGCCTCGTCATGCTCATCACTTTCATTTGAATTCACGGGCTGCTCCTCTTCCACTTTTTTTTCCTGTCGTGCAATTTCCTGTTGCTCAGAACGCATGGTGTTCTTTATCGTTTTCTTTGACTTCATCAAGCCGTGTCAGCAGCGTAGCAATTTAATCGCTTTTTATCAGACAAGTCATTAACCAGTGAAGAGGTTTACTTTCTTCGCATATAAGAACGTTTGCAGCCAAGCTCGACCCTGTGTTTTGGCTGGCAGACGCTGCGTCACTAGAATGCGTGGATTGGACAAAAAGCTACGAACATCTTATCTAACCCATATCCTTGGCCTCTATACAAACGCCATGTGTCATGTGCGCCTTACTGGCGCCGGCAAGGGTCATATGTTGCTGTAGTATGCACCTGCATTTCAACCGATGTGGCGTAAGTTAATGTTTCCCACAGAGAAAAGAAATAGCTCAAAAATGAGATGGAGAAGAATTGGGCACTTAGGAGTTCTTCCTAGAAAAAGTCGAAAGCTAAGCCGGCTGATGAGGGTGCAGCTACTTTTGTGAGACCTCAATGGGTAGCAGTGAGGTGAATGAGTTATATTGTGCCATATATTTTGCATATGTTTACTGACGATGTCAGTTCAGTGTCCAGAATGTCGAGCAGATTAGTGATGAGTTGCACGGCGCACGTGAAAATGTAATCAAATGGTTTGCACAGGTCTTCTAGGTGAAACCAGCCAGCATATCCCCTGAGCGATGAGCAGCACAAAAGCAATTTGCACAAAGCAGACGATTGATGAGGCTTTAGCACACTTTAATGTAATAGCAAGAAACCGTGAAGCGACGTCGAAAAACGACTGAGTACACTGGTCCAAGCGCCATGGAAACCGAGAGCGCCTGGCAACGTGTCCGCATTAAATGTGTCGAAGATGCTGCGAAACAGGCAGCGCGATAGAGTCCGGATCGAAGGTGTAGCAAAAACAAAGCCGGTCAAGGAATTTTTTAGCGATGGCAAAAACAGTTTTAGAACTAGTCAGAATTCATGACTGCATCGAATTTCTTCATAATATAGTCGAGCCGAACCTTATTTAAGGGATTCTGCTACCCGCTTTTCTGCGAAGCTAAAGTTGTGATCTAAGAAATTGGTTTGTTGAAACAGTTATGTACCCACACTAGCATAGCATCGATACGAAGGCTCGCCTCTTTGAAGATTGAGGTAAAAAATACGATACATTATTGTTCTACAATAGGCTGAGGATAAGCAGGCCTCTATCATCCGCATTCCAAGCTCAGTAAATCAACTGCATTCGCGACCGTGAGTGGGGGATTGTGGACTGATGCCAGGTCTCGGTGCTCACGCGCTATTATATTTTTCGCCTTCCGACGACAAAGAATAAGAGACTACCGTGAAAAATGCAAGGGACAATAAAGAGGCAGATTTATTTGTATCGAGCCATATACAACCCGCTGACCCCTTCACTGAGATCATAAAAAATGCATCAGAATACACTTACATTTTAGAACGGATTCTAGAATCATAGAACATGTGAGTGTTGTGTTTTACATCCTCCCCGATTTGATTTCTCGTTGGCGCTGTCCAAAGTCAGCGACGAGATCATTCCAATGAGCTACGTGTCAATTATCTTTTCTTTTTTCCAGCTAGCTTCTTCTTCACTAAGTCACTAAACAAACCGTTCTGGTTGGCGATTAAATTGTCTCTTCATCAAAAGACGCTGGATGATTTGGAGCTGATCCGCTGAGTCATTGTTCACTAACTTGGACGCTTTGGTTATAGGACAACTAAGGAGCTTATAGGGTGTTGGTTCATATTTTGACAGCACATCAACATTGAAAGTTGGATTTATTTTTCTTCATCTTAGTGAGAACTTGAGTTTTGCTACGTTGGGATTTATCAAATTAATGGTTTCAGAAGGCCCAACTTTTTTTGCTGCAACTTCGCCCTTTTGTTTTCCATATCTCTGGCAGCATGATTGAGAGAGATTCTTCGAGTATCTAGCATAAGAAGATCTCCTGCTCTGACTTCAATTTGGTTAACTCTTCCCTTCTGATCATAGAATTATTTTTGAGTTGTTTGAGCTATGAGTAGATCTTTCGTGCTTGCTCAAATATTGTTTGTCTTCTTTCCACAAACTCTTTAATCTGTACATCAATTTTTAGATTTACATCATTTGAACATAATCTTTTTTGCCATGGAAAGCGTTCCTTTCTCCCAGTATCAATTTCAAAGGAAGAATACCCGTGGATGCGCTGACTAGTATCGAATGAGCATATTCTGTGGTGCCTAAGTAACCTGTCCAATCTAAACTATGATAGGACACCATACATCTAAATGCATCCTCAACAATTAAGTTTTGTTGTTCAGTCTGTCCATCTCAATGAGCTGTTGTCATGCTAAGTCGAACACCCATGATTGTCATCAGAGATTTCCAAAACGATATAGTGAACTTGCTATCTCTTTCACTGATGATAACTTCAGGTAAGCCATGGTGTCGAACTACAGCTTCAAAGAATGTTTTGGCTGTTACAGGTGCGTCATCATTCGCATACACTGCAGCGTACATAGTACATTTTGACAATTTGTCGACAAAATTTGAATTGCATAAAAATCATTTAAAACAGGACATCCTGCTATAAAATCCATGAATACAACATACCAGAATTGCTCTGGAATTGGAATAGGCATAAGCGAACTATTTTTGCGTTGATTGCCATGCTTCCAGCGTGTACATGTTTCACACGTCTTGAAGTATTTCTTGATAATGTTCCGCAATGTTTTCCAATGATACTATAGCGCAACTCGTAAGAATTTCTTACAATTTCCAGGATGAACAGCTTTTGTAGAGTCATGATATTGATAAATGTCTTGAGCTCGAATGCGATGGTTGCTCGGAACACAAAGTCTTGACCTTTGTTAGAAGTTCGAAGGAATAACAATTCATCATATTTGATTTACGATGTGTCTGTATCAGACTTTGCCCTTGAATCTTGAAACTCAGGATCATTGGCATAACTTTGATGAAACATGTTTCGAACATCTGGAGTCAGCTCGACATACGATGCAGTCATTACTGCAGCAGCTTGAAGCGACCTGCCCCCCTCCCGGATCAGAGTAAGCCCAGAAGGTGACACTTGCAAACGTGAACCACGAGCTTGACAATTAGCATCACAATCATGAAAGTCAATGATAGAAGGAGCAGATTAGTCTGGACGACGCGACAAGACATCAGCTACGACGTTGATAACACCATTATTGTAAACATATTGCTGTCAAATATCTTGCCAACTTTGATGATACGTTTGGATGATGAGGAAGCCAGTATTATCAGTGAATATTTCATACTGATAAAGATAATGATGCCATTGGTTCCATCTCATGTACATGGCCAATTAACTTCAAGAACACCAAACTTCTTGGAATGCAAAGCAACAAGATGATCATGACCATTTACAAATTGCGAAAGGACACCACCAGTACACAGCCCTGACGCATCCGTAGTGAGAACGAAAGGGCGTGAAAATTAGGTAAGTTCAGTACAGGTGCAGATTGGAGAGCAGACGTAAGACTCGCAAATGCAGCATCTTGGTCTTTTCCCCAATGCCAGTGTGTGTCCTTCATCACAAGTTGGCTTAGTGGCAAAGCAAATCTGAGCAATCCGATGATGAATGTTCGATAATTCGATAATTAAATCGAGATCCTTGACTGAGGATGAGACTGGCCATTTAGCAATTGCTTCAGTTTTGAAATTTTCAACAAACAATCCTTTTCCAGATACAGCATGACCCAGGAAGCTAAATTCTTCCAATGCAAATTTGAACTTCCCCATATGCGAATAAAGCTTTTCTTTGCGCAACCTTTGAAACACTGTCTTCGAATGAACTAAATGTTCAGCGTAGGTGTGTGAGATCACACAGATATCATCCAAGCATACAACAGCAAAAGGACATTTTCCAAAAATAACTCGCATAAGACGTGACCAAACTCCGGCATTCCTGCAAAACCCATTGGCTCAACACACCATTGTTAGGTTTCATTACTTGTTCAAATTGCGGTATATTTCTTCCTATTAGGATGGATTCGCATTTGATAATAACCATGTGCCAAATTGATCACAGTAGAATAACAATTTTCTTGCATCTTGTCAAATAATTCATCAAGACGTAGCAAGGAATATCTTTGGAATAAAAATCTGAGAGTTGACATACCGAAAATCAATAACCCATTGTAACACTATGTTAGAGCTACTAGAACGAATCTATTCAGAACGAGAAATAACTTCCTGTCTTCGGATCCTTCTTTGGTATACCAGATATACTGGATACTCAAGGCCAGTCAGATAATTCGATCCAAACGCGTGATTTGTTTTTGTCAACAAGCTTTTGCAAAGCATCTTGTTCCACTTGAGATCGATAAAAAGGTGGTCGAATGCTTGACTGAGCTCCAGTTTTCATGGCCATTTCAGACTCTACCAAACGATGCGGCGGTAAAGCATCTGGAAATTTCTTGAAAACACATCCTTAAATGAATCCAGCAATGATCGTAGTTGATACTCTCTTGGCTCTTCCGTATCGGAGACTTGGCAGATTTTGGTACGAAATACTTCTTCATTCTGTGTCTTCTTTGATTTCTTTGAAAATCTGACGATATTTCATGATGTTCAACTGCCGAATCAGACGGAACATTCTGGCTATTGAATATGACTTGATGCGTACTCCAGTTGATAAGTGGTTCATGAGCTGTAAACCAAGGTTTGATCAAAATAACTTCATGTGAACTACTGATCATTGGCCATTTCCATGACCGGAACGTCTAAAAGTTAAAAGGATCTGTGTGCAAACCCTTTCTTTACTTTCTTCTATATAGAATTGCTGCCACCAAAACAAATAACTTGAATTACTTCTTCAGAATGGATATTTTGTAAAAATCCTGGCTTGACCACATGGCACGTGGTACCTGAATCCACCACCCAGCACAGCATGATCATCAGGACCTCTTTTCTTGAAGATTAAATCCCCTTCGCTATAGTTTGCAGTTTCAGCTTGAGTAAGTGTTGTGATAGCTTCATTAGACGTTGTGGCAATCGTTTCTTCATGAACAAACTCATTTTCGAAGTAATAAATATTGCCGCGATTACTATGATTTTGAATATCTTGATTATAGTTGCCTTGTTGTCTGTTCTTCCTCTTATGACATTGTTGCATAGCATGACCAAGTTTCTTGCAATACGAACACTTTGTTTTATTGGAAAGGCGATTTTAACAATGATTTTAAAAGCAAGCGATCTTTGAAAGAAGCGAGCATGGTCAATTTCCATAGGCTCATATTCATTAGATGGCTGGATTACTGGTTGTGATCCAGGACGTGGATAATGTGGTGTTTGACTTGAATAGCCACTTAATTTACTTAAATGAGCACGCTCAAAATCGAGCGCGACTGAGACAGCCGTGTTTAAAGTCTCGCACGGTCGATATTGTACTTCTTCTGTTGTTCTTTGCCGGAATCCTCTATGTAAATATATGATCTGATCGATCTCCGCCATGTCTTTAATTTGCGAAATAAGTTGGCAAATTTTGGCGACTTATTCTGATAAGTCTTCACAACTTTTTCGCTTTAATCGATGCAATTTATCACGTTGGCGATATTGCAGGTCCACTGGCACAAACCCTTAGTCCAAAGCAACGAAACATGCTTCCGCCGTATCAATTTTAGACTGGTGAAGCAAAACCACTGTGCTGCAGCTCCACGCAAAGTGCTTACAAGCACTGCCACCAGATTCCTCGTTCTACTCCGTTCTTTGCGCCGAGAAATAATTGTCTATGTTTGTCCAATAAAGATGAACAGACTCTACTTCACTTTTCCCATTATAAGTCAATCTCTTACTAAAATCCTTTGGAGCAGAGTATCGACTTCTTGAAAGGGATCGAAAAGAGACTTGCTTTAAATTTTTTGATAGACGCTTGAAAATATTTGAAGCTAGTGGACTAGATTTCTTGATGGAAATGAGGAAATCTTGCGCGGTTTTCGAAGCTTTGTAATTAGAGCCGAAGACCAAAGATTTAATCAAATGGAATTTGAGATTCAGTACGGCACTTCTTTCTCATAGCACGTGCATGACTGAATTGGGCCTACTCCCTTCACCGAAGAAACCGACTCAAGGTAATGAGTGAGGAAGTGTGGGTCGGCTTGTGCGTACACGACTTAAACTTTCCGAAATGGATTACCTTCTTTGAACTATTAAGCCGGGTCCAACCTCGATACCCAACTGAGTGGCTCCATCTGCTAATGCAGGCTCTCAGAATTGCGGTAGATAGATAAACCACATACTCGACGGTACCCCACAGCGCCTCCAAAACCGATTGGGCAAAATAAGGGACAGCATATACCCTTTCGTATACAAACAACCATCACAGTATTGATAGTATTTATGATATAAACACTTAACAGTATAAACAACGAGTTTGTCTCAAAATTTATTAATGATTTTGCTTAGAACGATTTCCTATACTAACAATTATCACAGTATAAATAGTGTTTATTATTATATACACACTTAACAGTATTGACGACGAGAGGCGGCCAACAAGTGCTACCAAGTGTAAGGTTTGCACTAATGAGGTGCTGGACAGTAGTTGGCGAATCAAGAAGTGAGATTATTCTTTAACGATATATGTAAATTATCCTATTTCTTCCTGCTGTTTCTTTGAATGTCGTTCCTCCTATGATGTTGCCTTTCCTTTAACTACTTTGAATATATGTATCATCTATTCTTGAACGTATGCACATTCTGTATAGGTCAACATGAGACCTACACTCACATACATTCTATAACGTATTCTAGAATCATAGAACATGTGAGTGTGGTTCCTTACAGATATATTGTCCATACCTCAGTAATTATATTCTTCCTCGCCCGCATCTTGGATCCTTATGATGTTAACAACTCAATTCAGTTATTGCTTTGGTGAAAAAGTCGTTCAGCATGTCAGATGCCTTGACATAACTAAGTGTAAATTGAAACGCTTGGACACCATGGTAAATAGAAATACACGCCAACGTGCTTAGCTTTTGCGATGCTTCGTTCCAACTGGACTAATTCGATCGCCATTCGGTTGCCAACCCTTGAATCGAGCTTTTTAAAGAGCGTCTTTTCTCGCAGACGCCGCGAAAAACGTCGTCTCAATCGTGCGTGACATCATACATGTCTGATTTTTTTTGCACAACAAAGATGCAATTGTCCCATGCATAGCAATAACAATAATACAACATTTCACAGCGTTACGATTGACCTTGTCGCCGCGAACTCAGTATCGCTCCAGCTTTCAAGCTGGTTATTTTTTTAATATAGTGATTTTCTTCAAACAACAAACTTCACATCTTGGTCTCATTGTAATATCTTGCATTTTATAAGCCATTTCACTCTGATCCAGGGTGTAGCACTTTTACGAATTAGAATAGCCCTTCGATTACACCGGCTCTGGTACGGGAGATTTTGACACCCAGTTACAACCGGCCCAAGCTTGGCTGTAACGAGGTTCGTGCTGTATACAATTGTAATTTGTATGTACTATTTTGTACATACACATTTCAATTTTGTGTATTAATGCGAATCTTGTCAGTACTGGTACAGGTTAAGACGTTCATACTGCGTAAAGAAGAAATCTTTAAGACGCGAAGGATGTTGATCTCATGTCAAGAATGTTGTAACTGATTTAAAGGAAGTAAGATCTAAATCTATGTCACTCTATATATCTATATAAGAAGAAGATAAATTTAGTACTGAGTTACTTTGAGACTTGATTTCGCTTCTGTGTGGCGCGTACAAAGTCAACCTCTGTGCGTTTGATAGTACGAAAGGTTTTAGTAAAACAAATTCTGTCCATGGTGCTCAGCAGCACCGCTACATTCAGCAGAACTTGTAGCCTATTTGAATACTGACTCCTTAAGAGACGGAATCCTCTTTGGGCATAGAAGAACAATTTTTCCATCTGGACAGCGAGACACGCTTAGTTAGCCTATGACTATTGTTGGATTATGGCCAAAGGACTAGAAGTCATGATCGCTTACTCGAAATCTATGAGATCGCGCTAGCAGGGTGCAGCGGGGCTGCCGTAGCTCTTTGCTTAGAGAAGGCTAAGCTAAGGTCACAGACCTTACATTCTTTCTACGAACCAGTAGGAGTGTAGCGCGCTACCTACAAGCATTAAAGCCTTAGTTAAGGCAAGCAAACATTTCTGTTCAAAATTGAAACTGCATTTAATTGTTTTAGTTGCGGCAGAGCCGCCAATATTGAAAACCCTAGATTCCTCTAGTTAATATAGAAACACCTGATTAATATAGCAAAACTTAATTGGTATAGTAATGTAGCAATCCTGCCACGTTGTGGCTTCTTGTCGCGGTGTAGCCACACCGCTGAGTAATTACATACAGGCTCGCATGGTTGATACACCTAACCGTTTTTTTAGAACAACATTAAACAATTTTCGCTCTATGAGCCCTGCCTACGACACGCAAAACTGATCAGCGGAAAGCTCTGCGAGCTCGCCTTTTGGAACCACAAGAGATCACAATGGATCGGTACCGCGCTTGATTTTGAGCGCAAAAAGGAGGCGCTCCTGTATCCGCAATGCAGACCAGACCTGTGGTGCTCGGCCCCGGCAAAATCGCTGCAGATGATGAGGCGTTTTTTGAAAGATGCGTTCAGCGGCACAGTAAATTTTCTTCGCTGACTACACTGCGGCGAAGCCACAAGAAGTGGACGTGCGCGTCGAGCGCCATCTTAGATTTGGATTTGCCAAACTGCCGATTTCCCGCATTTTGTCGACGTGTGCCATATGGAACAATTCATCACGCTCTCGCGAGTTTTGTGGTTTCTCACACGGGTGAGTCTACGACCACAGCAGCTCAGGGCCATAGCTTGAGCTCAGCACATGGCCTCCTGACTTCCCGGGCTATTGCCAAAAAGCGCGGTGCTCACGACGATGCGAAGCGTCATGATCCTTCCGAGCATAAGCGTGCACGTCGTCTGGGCAATCTTGCCGAAGTGGCACCTCAAACACCCACGAGTTCTCGGAGTTTGGGTATGCCCACCACTTCACAAGATACTGGGTTAAACCCAGTCGACAACGTCAACACACAAGGCGTTCTACGTGGATGTGGACATCACCATCCTCATCGAGAAGAGTCGGCGGCGAACGATGTTGACTTGACCGATCGCCGTCCGGTGACTCGCGATGATTTTTGAGCGTTGGAGAACAAATTCCGTCGTCATCGGCATTCTGCCGAACATCTCAACAAGGTCGTCTACCGCTGTGCGAAATACCTCGAAAGCCTGGAGCACTTTGTGCACTGACTACCTCACGTTGAGATTATCGTGCACTATCGGAGCTGCTCCTACCCGTCGACCAGGCAAATACGTCACTTCGTGAGACGGTGGAATACCTTGCGCCGTCGGAAACGGAAGTTGCTGCACTCCGTGATCGGAACTAATTGCTGGTTCGGCTCTGGGTGGCCGAGCGCCTGTGGGCGCCGCCCCGACACCAACTCTTCCGTGTTCACTTGCACCGGATCCCGATACGGCTTAAGCAAGCCTACATGAAACACCGGGTGGGTGCGCATCCTACTCGGAAAGTTCAGCTTGAACGCAAGGCCTAGCTTGGTCACGACCTTAAAGTTCCAATAATTTGTGATCGGAGCTTCGTCTCAAAAACAGCAGAGACTGCTTGTGTAGGAAGGCTTTTAGCGCTTAATGAAACCAGATCTCCAACCACAATATTTACAAAATCTCTTCTCTCTCATCCGTCTGCATGTTTCTTCTGCATGTCTTGGCTTTCCACCATCGCACCGCGTGTCGTAAGACACCCAGTCTGGAAGACTGGAAGTCTCCGACTTCTTTACGAACGATGAGGCAGCTGTCATCAGCTAGTCGTTTGGCTGTTCCTCCCCCACCAAGCCTTGAGCCACGGGATGGCGGCATCAGCGGAACGCGAGTGTAAACAAGCCCGCTCACGTAGAACGGTGTATAGCCGGTAGATGAATACACGGCATTGTTCAGAGCAATCTCTACGAGTGGCGATATAGCGCACTAACGCTTCAGCGTCTCAGCGCAGACGCTGCAAAGAACGTCTTTGACGACGCCATTCACGCGCTCAGTTTACCATCGGTCTGCGGAACTTGGTATCCGCCACCCTGAAGACTATAGATCAAAACTTCACAATTAATCGCGGGTCACTATCAAACAACTGACTCCGATAGTCTGTGTTGTCCAAATATACGATCCACAAATATCATCGCTGTACCAACACCCTCGATGGTGTCCAGCACAACCGCAAGATGTCCACAAAGATCACTACACACTCGTTGCCCACCGAGTTCTTCGGTAGGCCAAGCATAAAGTCCATACTCATAAGCTGCCAGCTTCAGGAGGGTACCGGCGAAATGGCCAGCGGCCTTGCCGCATTTGGAGATGGTTTCACCCTCTGACACCTCTCACACGTTGCGCACATATGTGCTAGTCCATCTGTACAGCTTGAGCCACCAGTTGTGGCAACTCACAGAGCTGTAGATCTTCTCATGACCACGATGACCAGTGAGTGGGGTGCTGTGGGCCTCCTTGAGGATACGGTACTTCAAATTTTCATAGTGGAAAACACAATTCGTGGCGTATCCGTTGGATCGGTGCAAAAATACAGCAATCCATTATTCAAAGAATATTGGTGCAGCCGTGTGCGCAGTCGCGACGACAACGTCTTGTCCGAGTCTCAAAACACATTGCCCCCAAAAGCCCGTAGCAGCACTACACGCATACCATCACCCGCGTATGCGGCACTTATCAAATCTGTCACGGACGACGTCACCGTCGTGACGGAGCAAGCCCATAGTCTGGTCTGCGTGACAACGCATCAGCCAAAGCATTCTGCTTTCCTGGCTGATACCTCACCTCGAAGTTAAATTCTGCAAAGGTCGAGAGTCACCTGGCCATCCTCTGCGAAAGTTAAACCGACTGAGTCGCAGTGCGTAATGACTCATGATCTGTGTAGATTGCAAACGACTTTAAGCCAAGCAGGGGCACCCTGAACTTTACAAGTGCATACTTCATCGCAAGTAATTCCTTATCGTGGACTGGGTAGTTCTTCTCCATAGCCACAAACTGGCGAGATTCGAACGCGATAACCCGATTTTGCCCCTCGGCGTCTGGTTGCAGCAGTATACAGCCAATGGCAAAGTCCGAAGCGTCACATACGACACTATAAGTAGGATTGGGGTCTGACAACGCCAATATTGGTGCATGAAGAAGGCTAGTTTTGACCCTGTCAAAAACCTCCCGATGCTCAGTGTTCCAACACTATTCCTTATTTTTTTTGAGGAAACTAGACAATAGCCGTGCCAGTTCCGCATAATTTGCGCTATACCTGTGCAAGGAGTTGGCGAGGCCAAGCCACTTGCGCAAGTCCTTTCGGTTCTTCGAAATCAGCAACTTCACAAAGGGTTTGACCTTAGCGGGATCCGCTCGAAGGCCACGCATCCCAATGAAGCACCCCAAAATGGAAATTTCTCCAAGCCAAAAATGCACTTATCGGTATCGGCGTACAGCTTGTTCCTGCGCATGCATTCGAGCACCGCTCTCAAATGGAACATGTGGCTTCCTCATCTGTCCTCCTGTGTCCCGCACGACTGTGGACGAAGATGTCGTCAAGTATGTCTGCTCATACACCTGATGGAGCCTAAACAGTTGCGTCACAAGACGATTAAATGCTGCTGGTGCATTTGACAGCCCTTGGGGCATCACTAGCCACTCCCAGAGCATGCCGCTCGGAGTGCCCACCGCTGTCAGCAAAATATCAATCGCTCTCATGAGCAATTGGTAATTCCCATCGACCAAGTCGAGTGCACTGTACTTCGCAATCCCACCATGTTGTTCTGAAGAACATCCTTTCTAAGAATCGGCCTCTGTGCCGGTTTGGTGGCAGCGTTGAGCTTATTGTAAACATGAACGATTCGCCACTTGCCGTTCGGCTTCCGAACACAAAACGTGGGTGTCGAATAGGGAGACTTGCTCTCACGTACCATCTCTGCGTCGTGCTTTGCACGAAAAAAGGCGTCAATGACGTCGCACTGCTCCTTGGACAGGAGCCATTGGCGTACTACGTAGTATTTGGTTCCCGGAACAAGGTTGATCTCATGACGCACACCTCGGTCCGGCGGTAGGACTGAAGGCGGGTCTTTGGAGACGACGTTTTGAAACTCCTTAACCAAAGAATTGTACGGATCCAAGGGAGTCCGTAGGATCGACGATCCACTCCGTGCGTTCAGCACCCTCTTGGTGTCCTCCAAGACAGCTTCATCCAGCAGCGATGACGATTTTATCTCCTCGTCCGGCGTACAATGACCACTTCGGCCAAATCGCCTGCCTTCAAGACACTGCCGAACTCTTCAAGGGACATTTTGTCCTGCTCAAGAAGAGCATCTACTGCAGGATTAGCCTCTAGGTGGACGTCGCCATTTTCCTCCCCCGTCAAACCGCTGACGAGAGTGTATAACAGTGCGCCATCGTCTACGGTAGACACACCCTGGATCAGGATCGACGCCCGGCGTCTTGCGGCCAGCATACGGCGTCGCCGTCGCCTCTGTACAGAGGCTTTTATGTCTCGTTGAGACAAAGGTGCACACGCACTCTGCGAAGTCCGGTGTCATTCTCACTATCCGCTCTTTTGGAGCTCCGATGTTATCTACAACATCTGACGAAGAGCTGCTAAGCCCGCAATCTTT
>NW_020186929.1:145974-167731 GCF_900000015.1 Plasmopara halstedii | reverse complement strand
AGTAAATGTATTATGCTTATAGCTAGCTAATTATGCAAATCGTTGGGAGTTTTATAACCCCTCCTGGTTTACTTAGGTACGACTTAACTTGTTTCCAACATAGACGCATCAGATGAGTTCGGTATTTTTTTCACCGTCAGGAGGCGAGAACTAGCGAACTATACCTAGGAGATACGATCGCGATGGCGTTAAAATCTTCCGGATGCGGCAAGTCTTTATGAGTGTCTCCGAACGGGTACAGCTCGCACCGAGACCTTTCGCACCCACCCTACCTCTTTTGAAGAACCTATGGGTGTCACATTGAACGTGTAGGGAATTGCAAGATGTCAAAATCATCAAAACGGTACGGTTGCAATCTGAGGATAAGCTGGACTCGTCATTTGTCGTGGATGAGTCCGTTATAGCATAAATTCCAGAGCGCCGAGAACGGGAAATCGAAAGTCTAACTCAGGAAAGCTTCATATTCTGCATTCTTTTTTGAATATCATGTGACATGGTGACAAAAGATCAGCCACACGTGCTGACCATTAACTGGAAATTAAGTCCTAGAAAATCGACTTGGTAACGGGGGACCGAATGTTGCGTCACACGCCAATAGCTCCTGCCAAGGGAATAGTGCGACGCCATTGACGATTTTTTCGTGTAAAGCGCGGGTAAGGTATGTTGAGAGAAAGTTTCATCCCACGTAGCGCCTTTGAGAAGTATGCAGCCATGCATTCTTAGAACTGCAGAGCCGCATGGTCAGCTACTCTTCGTTCAGTGCCCTAGAGCCGGTAAATGGTAATAATCAGCTGCTCATGAGAGAAAGCGATCTCTCTTGCACTGTGATGAGTTCTTCGATCGAGATACTTAGATCGAGATACTTCTCTGAAAGGAGAACAACATGTACCAGTAACCGTCTTTTACACCAGCGACGTTCATATGTCGGGCGATCTATGCACAAGTCTATAAAAATTCGCCCATGTTTGTGTAGAGCACGGAAATCCGACTGGCTTGCAAGCAGTGCGGGAGTGTATGCACTAAAATATGATAGCTTCATTTTAGACAGTTGTGTCTCTGGCGCCGAAAATCTCCGCTTTGGGCTGCGTCATTGGGAAGATTGGTCTACATGCAAATTTCGCAAAGGTGTAGGCATGCCAGTGCCTTTGTCCCAAAAGGCCATAGCCACACCTGTTTGCATAAAAGTAGTGCAAATTACGTCAACATGACAAGGCACTCACCGATATCCTTAGAAGTATAAGAAATGGCGTTTAAGTGTGATGGAAGAGGCGTCCATCAAGGTGGTAAAGGAAATCCTAATGTGTGCCTCGATTATGGCTCGTCCAAATTCAAATTGTCCCTCGTATGATGAATGTACGCTTCAGTCTTTATTATATGCTGTTCTTCACTCCAAGCAAATGACAATGGAAATGAAGCCACAATTCGTTTAGGTCTCGCCAGCTGAAAGCAGCAGATCAAATATACCTGCCTCTATTTGCAATGAAGCATGCCGCTTAACAAGTCAAGGGTGCGCCTGCTTGACGCTATACTGCGATCAAAACAGACCATTCGTTGTTGCACGCAGAAAACACGTCGCCACACCTCACGAAAAATGACAGGATAGTTATCCGTGATTGACAACTATACATTTGAGATAAGGTGAACACTTGTCCGCTTAATGTAATTGTGGATGCGACTTTGTGTCACTTCGACTTCGAAATATCGGGTGACATATTAATGTCGCCGATCGATAAAGCGAAACGTACAGCGTACGGCTCAGACGTAACAAATGTTGTGTTGCTATAAGATTGAAGAGCAAAGATTATGAGTATCCATTCCAGCTAAACCAAATCATGCAATCGCGCGTTCGCACCGCAATTTCCAATCTCAAGGGTTTATGCATCACAGCACTGATCCACATGTCAATATGTAGTGATGTCTCATGATGGAGACGTCCACTACAGTATTCGGTACGAGGCACGTCATATATCTTTGAGCTGCCTTCTTAAATACTGCTCATTTAGTCTTACGTGTTAGTAGCATAACATGTATAAGTAGGTAAGTGCAAGTGTGCGCGCGTGAAATATGTCAACAGGCTGAATTCTTGCTGCATACGTCGGCGCTTTTGGCCCGCTTTTAGACCCCAGCAGAATGTTGACAGTACATTAGTATGTACTTGTTTTGGTGTTTGAGTATACTTGTCCGGCAGCACCGGCATTTTGCTTTTTGTGAGCCGCCTGATCAAGATGGCGTATCTTGCGATAGCGGGACCGGTGGGAATTCAGCCAAACTATTCACCGACGCTTTTTCTGCCAGCATTGCTAGCCTATAACGATTGGGACCGATAACAGCCGATTATTACAGCCTCATTTTTCTCAAGGTCTATTGCTGGTCACCCATAGAAAGATGGGTAAAAACGGATTAATTGCGTATAGGAAAGTATCATCTGAAGAACTGTGCAGAGGGAATTCGATGCTGAGCGAGTTGATCCCGATCAGTATGTTTGCGCTGAATAGCACAATACATGTTTTTTCAGAGATGGCTAATACCTATACATGATTGGGTGTGCATCCGGATTCCGTTTACACTGTCACGAAGTAATTCGACTTCTGGTGGGACCGCCGGTAAAATTTGGCTTGCTGATAAAAGTCCGACAATGCTGCAGAGCAAAATTTATTCACAAAGCGATTAAACGTCATGACTGGGTGCGTAACACTATAACTGAGAGTTAAAAAGCCCAAGAGCAACACGTCGATGCAAAATGCGCATGAATATGTAGTGCGAAAAAGGGTTTATTTACCGTTGCTAATCTACTAACACATCCGGTATCTGCGGTCGATAACATTAAGTATGGACCAAGCTAAATCAAGCTATCTACGGTCGTGGCAATAGAGAAACTAAATTATCTGCTAGTATTCTTAAAGAGAATGCGAACATATTCTGCGGTCTAAATTTGGCCTATCCGACTGGCTCGTGAGAGCCAGTCGGATATGAAATGCTTTATTGGAGACAAAAAGAGGTCTCTGTATCTCAAGCTAAAATGAGGTCTGTCTATTTAAAGGTAACCTTTTTCTGCTGAAGAGCATCGACACGTTTCTATACCACCGGTGGAACCTCCAGCCTAACAGCGCGATGACGTAGCTTAGAAAGCGCGGACAACATGTAACTCATCTGTACCTTGGACGCAAACCAAGAATCATCGAGTAAGTCGACGTATCGTCATAATCAATAAGACGAGTGAAGCGTCGGCTGTAAAGCTGGATTTGATAGTTTTCTTACCTCGATGCCCGCGTTGTGCTTTATTCTTTGCAACGTCAAACATTGGTTGACGCTCCATTCGGTCATCCTCTTCATTATAGCTGGCTCGCAAAGCTGTAAGACGGGTGAGACAGGTCAGACGGCGCGTCTTGCCCAGTGTGTAAATCATGTACAGTACTATTCGACAGTCTCGTCATCAATCATACTTAAAGTAGTGGAGGATACGGGTGTTAGCAATCGCTGCTGCTCCAAGTGGAGGTGGTACCCCCAGTATTTCTGACCTTTGGGGCAAAAAAAGGCGTTCGCGGAGCAACTTTCCGGCTATCGTTTTGATATCGGTGTGAGTAAAAGACTCGCACGTATAGGTGTGCAAAGATCCTCTTTCTGCGCAGCGAGAAAATTTGGACGGTCAAACCATATTCACGCTTTGATGAGTTCAGCAATATTAGATACCTTGCGGTAGCTCACTAGATACTGGCATGATACTCCAATGGACTCTACGTCGAGATATCGCCACCCTATCGCTATTAAAAATTAAACACGACGTACATCACTCGTGCCGAGGGGCGGTTGAGTACGACATGTGACTTTCCCTTGGAGATCAGCTTGATCAATATTTCCAAGCAAAGGCGGAGATGGTAGCTCAGGCCTCAGAGAGTCGCTGTGATCGCTCTCATCACGAATTTCACGGCCTCCTGTCCAAGTTTATGCCTACTAGCGCCGATCGCAAGGACCACACTTTTCTCAGGAGCTCTCTGCTCCATGTTACGTGGTGCAAAGGAGAAAACAAACGCGACGAAGCTTTGTGGGAGCGGGCACTAAAAAGGACAAGAAGCGGGGTGAAACTCCACACGTAGTGGCAGCTCGGTGAAAGTTCACTTTCGGGCGATGTACTGAACTTCAAAAGAATCTCAAACCCCGGTCTTGGCGGCCTGTACATAAAGCTTACACGTCCATACAATGGAGCAATTACAGCTTTGTACACGTTTTTGAGCGAAGATAGCAGATTGTTGTGAGCTTCTGAATTTTTTGAACAACCAAAATGTTACCACTAATGAAAAGAATAAGAGTTCATAAAGGAGATGTTTGTCGTTATGACCTCATGTTTTTACTAGATATGATAATTTGTCTCTACATAGTATTGGTTCAAAAAGAATTGTTCCTAGATATATGACGCTCTTGAATAGCTAGTGACTTGGTAGGCTCTTGGTTTTGATCTTGGGTGAAGCGTATGAACTTCACCGCTGCGCGTACGTTTGCGCGGACACCGTTAGTCGAAGCTTTCTCTGTGCAAGGTGCACGGCAATTTCGTTGCTGTGCTTCTAGTTCCCAGGGAATAATAATTGCAAGGATCCTATAATCCCAAAGAAACATGGGCGCTCAAAAGAAGAAGCGACTTTTGTCTCAGCAAACAACGAAACCTCTGGAGAAGCAATTCGGGTGATGCAGAATATGAAAAAAAGTTGTTCACAGTCGAGAGAGCTGCTGCGAACAATTGCTCTAAACGTGCTACTGGCTAGCATATGCATGATGTGTGTAGAGCTTTCTATTTCCTGATAGATCTTTCCGCGCGACAAAAAATGCGCAGAATTCGGCTGTTCATACGGATACACTTCCGTCCTCGTGTGAGACGCAAGTGTATCCGTGTACAGTCATGATGTACACCGTGGTATATATCAAGCATTTGGTACACTCTCTTATTCCTGTAGCGTCTGGTATATCTTTTCTGATGAATATATTTATTTCCCCCTTTAACAATGAGAAAATATGGTTGGATTGCGATAACTGAAATATTCTCCCACGTTTTCTCTTTCGTACTTGTGTGATGGTTGCTTCCTCTTAGTGTACAACGTCGTGTTACGAACATATATTGATAAAAATATGATGTTGTTGCTCATACGTGGAGGTCGTAACTTGCGTTATCCAATATTCAAGCAGGTTGGTGCATCGTATCGCTTAACAATTAGATTCTGTACTCTTTTCATAACTTAAATATGATCGAGAATGTGGCGCAAAGTGGTCGCAATTAAAATATTTTGCTTGCCAACAAAGCTTTGGGGTTATCACAATCTGTTCAGATACTTTATACATTCATTTTAAGATCACATGCAGCCTCTTCACTTATAATATCACCCTTAAGGACCATAAAAATCCACTACTACAGCTTGTTGCTTTGCTAGAATTCCGCACCATACGTCGTGGGAAGCTAAAAGCACAGCAGATAAACAAATGCTTATGACTCAAGATTGGCTTTTCTCATCAGAAATTAAAGGTTAGATGAATTTTGTGTAATTGCTTTCATGAACATTACATTTCGCTGTAAAAATCTGATTAATAAAAACCAGCTACGTGTTAGATTTGATTCTCGACAATCGTGATTGAAACATGGCGAATATGCGTCACCGCCATTCCATTCATGTCACACATTCATTGTCAGCAACTGACGCAGTGTCTGATTCGATATCACCGCTATCGAATAAGCATCGTCCAAGTCTTCAATCATCGTTGCCACATGGAGGGCTCATAATTTTCAGTTTTCTGATCGTTTATATTTCGGCTTTTGCTGCCGTAACTTTCTGGAATACGTGGCTCCCACAGCCAAAGGGACTAAGCGCACCTTTAAGCGAATTTTCAGAAAACAGGACCCGTTTAGTACTGGATAAGATCATGGACTTCGGGTACCGTCCTGTGGGCACTAAAGCCAATGAAGAATTGACCCCAAAGTACTTGCTGGAACAGGTAAACGCCGTGTGGAAGTAAAGATTTCGAATTTTCGATCAATTGTAATGTTTGATTGATATTGTAGATTGAACAAATCAAAGCAAGTAAAGCAGAAGGAGTGAGTGTGGACGTTGACATCCAGAAACCCTCCGGTGCTTTTGGACTGAATTTTATTGCACAATTTCAAAACATTTACGCCAATGTAACAAATATTCTGGTGAAAGTATCACCGTGTAATGCGACGATTGAAGCTTTGAATAACTCGCTTATGATCTCATCTCATTACGATGCAGCCATTGGAGGAGCAGCCGCGTCCGACGATGGAGTCAATATTGCAATAATGGTCGAGCTGTTGCGAATATTTGTGTTGGATCCACCAAAACACGCGACCTTAGTGTTTAATTTTAATGGAGCGGAGGAGACAATTATGCAGGCAGCCCATGGTTTTATCACGCAACATCCGTGGACAGATACAATTCGAGCATTTATCAATCTGGAAGCTGCCGGTGCTGGGGGTCGAGAGTTATTGTTCCAGACAGGTAGTGATGAATTAGCCATGGCTTATGCAGAAGGAGCCAAGTACCCACATGCGAGTATTATTGCCCAAGAATTGTTCCAGTCAGGAATTATTCCTGCTGATACTGATTATCGAATCTATCGTGACTTTGGCTTCGTCGCTGGCATGGACTTTGCATATATTGCGAACGGCTACGTGTATCACACGGCTCTCGATGATGTTTCTCGAATCCAATTAGGTTCAATTCAGCGACTCGGCGAAAATATTGTAGGTATCGTGAATGTATTGGGTAATGAACCTGGTCGTCTTGAAAAAGTAGCCAACAATTTGCAGACCTCAAGAGCATTCTTTGCGGATGTTATGGGATTTACGATGATCACTGCGAGCAAAGAAATGACCTTTATGCTATGTAGTGGCGTGCTTATCGTGGCACTCATATATCTGGTACTTTCCAAAATTACATTCTCGGAACGTTTGACGGCATTTGTGCTTCTTATGCGGTGCTATGGTGCTGCACTTGCATCTTCCTTGACAATAGGAATACTATTGAGTGTGTACGCTCCACTCTCGTGGTATTCACAGCCTTATTTGGCAGGTGCACTCTTTATTTCTCCAGCACTTGCCGCAATGGTTCATCAGTTAATATTAGTGCTCGAGAAGGTCAAAACTCCTTTGCTAATGTTGTGGCGTCTACAAGAAAGTCTTTTGGAGGCAGTGATGTGTGTGTGGATGGCTGGATTGGCCATTTGCATGCAATTAGGGCTGATCTCGAGCTACGTCTTGGCACTGTGGGTTATCTTTCCAATATCGGGACAAATCTTGTCTCAGTTCTTAATGAACTTTCGTATCTATTCAGCGAGTATATATTTGATCATTTCTCTTTCTGCAATCATGATTCCCGTGGTCCATACGATGTGTTGCTTCGCGGTTGCACTCATGTTTTTTATTCCTTTGCTCGGCCGAAGTGGCCCAGTGTTGCCTCCGGACTTGGTGCTGTCAATTTTAATGTGTGTGATCTTGCTGGTAATATCATGCTTTTCGTTTCACATGTTTGATGGAATGATACTAATTGATTGTCGATGTCATGTCAGATATTGATGTCGTATTCGAGCCGAGTCTTTTGCTTCCTGCCAGTAAAACAGCTTAAGCGAATACGAAATGTTTGTATTGCTGTGGCCGTTGTCGCATTGGTCTTTGCTACGACACGGTCAGTATTATACAATACATGACAATTATCGTGTGGTATCCTGACAAAATTCATGTATAACTTCAATTTGCAGTAATCCATACTCCGACGATTGCCCGAAACGTATCATGGTCCAGCATGTTTATCGAAAGGTGGTGCTAGCGAATGGAAAAGTCAAGACGGACTCAGGTCTTTGGGTCAATTCCTTGGATTTTCGTGGATTGGATCCGATTAAAAGCTATATGAAGAGAACGCAGTGGAAATATGATCATATGCACGTAGCTCCAACAGAGCTTTACGAACACGCTGAAGTGTATGGTCACATGCCATGGTCTCTTCCGGTAAAGCACATATTGCCTGAAGATAAGTCGTGGTATCTTTCAGCTGCCCCGCCGAAACTGCCTGATGATTCACATGAGGCCAAGTAAATATCGAGTTTGTGTGTTTGTATTATGAAGTGAAGTGATGTCCCATTTGTATGCCTTATACCACAGTCTGCAGGTGTTGTCATCGACGTACTCAAAGACAACAAATCGCCGAACTATTCACTTTGTGTTTACCGGACCTTCCCACATGAATCTCTTTATTGATGCCAAGAAAACGAATTTAACGTCATGGTGCGTGATACTATGAATGTCTATCGTATTGCAGATCTGATAAATCAATTCTTACGAACTAATGCTGCAAGGTCTATGGGAAACGGTGTAAGCGGACCCGTTGCTGAGGCGGAAGATGCGTATATATTGCAGTTTTGTAGCGGTATCGTTCCAGCAAGCTATCAATTCTGGATCGAGGCAGAGTCTAACGAACCGATCAACGTAGCTTTCGTCGGTCATTTTCTCGAAGCTACGACTTCAGAGATGAATGAGTTCGCCAGCGTATTGCCAACTTGGACAACTCTCGCATCAGCAGTATCAACGTGGACAACAATGCAGATTTAGATTGATGCATAATAAAAGTTTTCGTCGTGAAATTACTTAAAATAAAATGCAGCAATTTCTTTTCAAAGAATTACTGACCATGCAGAGGTATGGCGATTGACTTATCTGAAAATGCTAAGAACTTGTTCCCATCAGCAATTTTATGCTCTCCAGAATTAGAACGCACATATACTTGAATATCGGAGAAACTAGTTCCTTTTACTCGCCGTTGAATGTGAAGATTTGTCTGGAGATTGTGTTATGCCGGACGATTGATTATCAGTATTGTTGACGCACGAAAGACTCTGGATATTTCTATTCTTGTATTCGCGTTGGAACTTGATAAAACCTGCTTTCGTTAATCGACCCTCCTCGATATTATTTTTCGATCTAAAGCCAAACAGATGATAAGTAGGCATATCTAACGGATGAAAGCATTAAAACTTGCTATCGTACGTGAGGTCACCGTACATCTCCAGAAACCTTTCCATATCGTCACTCGAAAGATTTGACTGACAATTGATGAGAAAGCGACTCAGCTCCTGTTGACTCACGTAGCCTCGGCGATGCGTGTCTAAGAGCTTCCATTCACTTTCCACTGATTGTTCAAATCGCAAATCTTTCTCGAGGTCATTTTCACTTGGATCTCTATTCTGTTGAACATGCCTGTTTTCAACTGCGTGCACCTCGTGTTTCGGACTTGCTACAGAGGGTGACACTTGCACATGACTATCTACAATTTTTATAAACTCTGCACATCACAACAATCAATACCATGTGGATTTTGTCATAATTTCAATTGTCACCATCGAGATAGACCTCGCCCAGCTCATGAACGTGTGTGATATTTACGTCAAGCCCTAACTTTAAGTGTACACGAGCAACTGTCAATTCTTAACATTCCTATTGGATTAAAAGACGTCACCACACCAGCGCGAACATGCGGCATGCTTGACCTGCTGAGACTTTTCCATCGTCATCAGTATCGAAGTAGCGAAAGATCTGACGCATCACAAATGACGTTAATGAATGTATCGTCATTACAGCAAATTAGTGCTATCACCGCGTGCAAATCCTCAAGGTCAGCATGGCTTAAGTGATCAACGCGCGAATCAAATGATGCTTGGAAGGAAGCGTGAACGATATTCATATTCAATGCCAACAGTCGTGCTTTAATTGAAGTAAAAGTCACACAAAACAATCAGAAGAGTCGGGAGCAGCTTCAAGTGGACATCGCATCACGTTTCAGAGTCCACTCTCCATGACTCAACAACAAGCTCAGTACCTTATCACGTAGAGCGCATCAACTTCGACACACTATCTGATTAAACATTGACAAGCCACGCAACTTCATTTCGCAGAAGGTCATACAATGATAGATTTTATTGCAAACATTCAAGTACACGCCTTTAATTACTACCGCTCCAAGGTCAAGTGGCATTGCAGACGTCCATATGGTCAGTGTATCAGCTGCAGTATCCCGCACATATATAATGATTTGAAAATGGGCACATACTGTTGAGTAAATGGGTGCAGACCTCAAATCTCGTATCCAGATTGGCGGGATAGAGCAAAGCTATTAGGGGTACTTTACATGTATTACATCACAATTTATATCCAATTCGACGACTAGCTTCACCGAATTTTCATAGAGCGTGGTTTGGACAGAAAGTACTTGGTGAGCAGACTACGTGAAGCTTAGAATGATAGTTGATCTCTTAGGAATATCTGGTGAAAACATGTAGATTGAGATGGCCAAAAATTTAAGAAATTTCATCTATCTATAGCACCCTATATTACGGTAGGGAGTAATCTCCTGTCCTTTCTTAGTGCAATATGAGTTTATTGGCTACTTTATCAGTTGTTTACGATATCATAAAAGCACTAAATTTAATATGAAAGTTTGATACTGTCTTATATAGTAAAAATTGAGTAAATGCAATATGCGACATGATCCTTATGCTTGCGTTATTGTTCCGGTCTGATTGCGCAGAAATAATCACAGCTTCGACAGCTGGAGAATTTAGAGCAGAAACAAGGTCATTTCTCAATGGCAAAATTGTCGTCATGAACGTATGCTCTATAGAATGTTCACCTTTTGCAAATTATTCATTGGATAGCAATCTAAACAGCACGTGCTAAATGAAGCAAAGGCTCTTTTGATATCTATCCACAATGGCCAGCTCGATTATACTTTACTCTTTAAAACTACCCTATCGCGCATAATTGAAAAAGCTTCTGTACATACACTTGCACATCTCATTCGAGATTGAGTCACGTAAAGAGCATGTCTGACGGGTAGGTCAATTTGGACGAAGGATGGGCGTCTTTAACATGAAAACATAGATTTTTTGAACAAGTGACGTAATAGCGGAGCTATGGCTTTTATATTCCTTTGTCGTATTCAGATGGATGAATATCGCTGAAAGGATCAGCAGCTTACAAAAGTGCAGACTATTGTGCTCATACAGGCAAATCAAAGTTTACTGCTTATAATGTGATGCGCATTTCTTACCACTAAACCCTGAGCTACCTTAAAAGATGACTGCACGCTTAGCAAGCGAGCAAATTCTGGGATTGTATAGAAATTCCATCACTACAAAATTAATCTTCGTCCCTTGACTCGAGGGCCAAGTTTGGGCACTTTTGGCGATGTCGGTGCCCTTTTTTATAGCAGGAACAAAAAGGAGATGCGTTTCAACCAGCCGCTCACTAGGGGCGACAGGGTCGAGTATGTCTTCATTCTAATTCATCAAGATAAACTACCAAAGAGCTCAAGTCAAGTACTGTATGCTGAAGACCAAAAGTCATCATAAGCTCAAGCCAGAGCGAGCCCAGAGCGAGCCCAGTGCGATTTTCAATCCCCACTTTCACTCTGCAACTTTTGCCATGCTAGTCATGCACGGCGATCTCTCGGCTCCAACATCCGTGAGCTCAGCACTACCAGCTTTAATTAAGCGTGATGACACGCGGTCACTACTTTGGCAAGAGACGTCGACTCGTTCGCCAGAGACAACGCTACCGTTGCCTCTTCCCTTGCCGCCTCGTGCCATGTCAGAGCCCAAGTCACCAAAGAAAAAGATTGGCAAACAAGTGTTCATTTGTACCGAAGTACACTGTGGTAAGCAGTTTCCTCGCTCTTTTGCGCTCCGACGCCACATGCGAATTCATACAGGCACCAAACCTTATGTCTGTGACTACGAAGGCTGTGTACAACGTTTTAACACGTCGGGCAATTTGAGTCGCCATAAACGCATCCATAGTGGTGAGCGGCCATATCCGTGCATATTTGAGAGTTGTGGTAAGCGTTTTAATACAAGCACGAAGCTTAAGAGGCACATGCGCATCCATTTTCCTGAAGGCCAGAACCTATTTCGGTGTATTGGACAGAATTGCAATTGGAGCTGCGACAATTATAAGGAATATGCACAACATCAGAAGCTGCATCACAATATTATTGTCGGTGCTCATCAGGAGCCAACGTACGCCCACCAACATCATGGATTGCAAAACATGCAGCACTCCATTGTAGTGGGCGAAACATCATCTGACAAGGACAATTCATATTATTCAGCATCAGACAGCCACCGAGAGTACTCGACTGAAAGTCTTCAGTACGCCAGCCATCAAGTCTCGACGGTGCTGACTGGCAGTTTCCAGTGTGGTAGCGGCTATGACAAGCCCAAAAATAGCTTTTTGGCTCCGCCTCGCAGCAAATTTATGAGTCAATCTCCTTTCTTTAGCTCGGATCACAGTGCTAGTCTTTCAACAGTGTTGCACAAGGACCAGAACAAAAAGACGATTGAGTTAGATCATGTCTACGGAACAGACCAACGCCGTTTGAAATGTAACACTGCTTTTCCGTCTGTGCATTATTCGAGCACTGCAGGGCCGTATGGGGTAAGCTCAGACAGTATACTTAGCCGTCCTAGCTTCACGAACACCAGCAGCCACTTTGCACATCTTCGATCAGAAGACGACCGAGGTCACAATGGCAATCATGAGCACACTCAATCGCAACAGATATTGCCACCTCCCACTAACCATGTGCTTCGACCACCTCCTGAAGAGAGTAAATACGGTGGATTTTCTTTGCCACCGCCTTTAAACCCCGCGGCGCCCGAGTTTACGGGAGAAGAACTTAACGTCGTGTTGCAACTCATGAATGAGAACTACTGAAGTGCAAACTGTACAGCTTGCAGCTTGGAGGTTTATGGTGGATAGTTTTGTCATCTGTTTAATCAAGGAAACTTGTAGAAAGTTTGAAACAGGAAGTGCGATGTACGTGTAGCTGCTGCACGTCGGTATTAATATTAAAGCTCGACTAATGCATCTATTCTATAAAAGAAGAAGCAAGCAATATGACGTTAATTTTCAAACATTTGTTGTAAAAATTAGCTGCAAATTTCAGGAGCGCTTTTCTAAAATAAATTTTCAGTAAATCTTATTCTATAGGTGACACCTACAGCTCCCATACAGTCTCGTCATTCTCGTCTTCTTCGGGCCCATAACTTAGCTTCTCCTTAATATCATGGATAGCAGTCACATCGCCATGCATCGTATCCAAACCAGCGTTCTTTGCATCTCCTTTAAAAGAGGATTTAAACCGGGAAAAGTGCCGTCTGTCTTGCCGCCTGTCAGCAAGGCGTTCCGACGAAGTTTGGCGTATTGGTTCCAAGCTGCTTTCATGCTTTCCAGTTTGAGATTTAGAAATTCGCTGCAATTGATGCCGCAAATTGGACGATAACGGTCTAGACTGGGCATTGGAAGACGGCAAAACTTCGCGTCGCGTTTGATCTTGAATCTTCAGATTGGAGGGATTAGACGCAGTGAACGGCTGCTGGAGTATCGGACGCGCGACCGACTTGCGATTCATTTTTCGAAGTGCATTCCAAAGAGGGCGCGACTTCGTTGCGTCTACTGTCACTTGACTGCTAACATATACATAGACATATACATGTGCACGTAAGCCATTGGGAAGCTAACAAATGGCTGTAGGATACAAGTATACGTACAATGTGGCACTAGAGTTTAGCGAATCGACGTCGCCACCTTCTTCCTGAAAGCAAATGCAGCCTGACATGAGCTTACGGCATTCTTGACACTTCCCGTCCCAGCAAAGTGGCGGTGTAGAGACCTCGGTACTCGGCTGCCCCATCGTAGTGTGAATTTGAGATTATATTTGCAACTAACGACGCGCCATTGCGGTAAATTGGATGGAACATTAAGCCTTGTGAGTTGTTATTTCTTATATAAAAGATAAAATTGAAAGGGTAGATGTGCGATTTGACCATCCAGTAATCTCGAAGTCAATTGAATTCCCTTCGTCAGTGCGATAAAGGTGTTGTGTTGACAATCTCAAGTAAACTTTGCGAACTCGCGTTGAGCACTGGTTATTAAAATGATAGAATATATAAAAAAGCTCAAGACTTGGCGAGGTCATGTCACTATGAGAACATTATTCGAGGAAATGCACCGCTTTCGGCAGATTCCTGAACTATCCAGCCAAGAAATTTTTTTTTTGACGATATTCTTCCACTGTATAAAATGACAAAAAAGTGCTGACACAAAATAAAGAAAATTACAGCGCAAAATTATGTAAGTGACACCAGAATCCGCTCTTTCAGAAATCAATGAGCGGCTCGTTTGGTTTTAACGCGTACGACGACTTTCTGCAGACGCAGCCCGCACAGTCGCAGTCTACGTCGAGCTTCCCTCTAACACAAGCATCACAATCGCAGTATGCTTTTGTAGACCCATCCGACATTGGCAGCACTGCGGATTCGTTCTACGATCAATACCAAGCGCCCGTTGGAAGTGGAACGTCCTTTTTCGACCAATCAAGACCCGTTGACGGCGTCTCGAATACTTTCCAGAGTCAGTTGGACAATGCTAGTCTGGCTAGCGAGTTTCAAAGCCTCACATTTGATGAGACAGCAGATGAGGATGCGCTAGACTATACGGCTCGTGAGCTGCCCAAGCATGCGTGTGCCTATTGCGGATTGCACGATCCAGCTTCTGTTGTCAAGTGTGTCATGACTGAAAAGTGGTTTTGCAACTCGAGAGGCAATACAAGTGGCTCACATATTATACAACATTTGGTCCGTAGCAAGAATAAGGAAGTGTCGCTACACCCTGATTCGCCATTGGGTGAAACCGTGCTTGAATGCTACAATTGTGGCTGCCGTAATGCGTTTCTATTGGGATTTATCCCTGCCAAACAAGATTCGGTGGTCGTGCTGCTTTGTCGAGACCCATGTTTGCAGATGAATGCACTGAAGGACATGAGCTGGGATATGTCGCAATGGCTGCCAATTATTGAAGACCGAAGCTTTTTACCATGGTTAGTTAAGGTCCCATCAGAACATGAGCAGCTCCGTGCGCGGCAGATTACGTCGAGCCAAATTGCTAAGCTGGAGGAATTGTGGCGAGACAATCCACTGGCAACGGTTGAAGATCTGGACCGTCCAGGTATCGATGATGAACCCGTTAAAGTGACACCTATTTATGATGATGGGTATCAGTATCAAAATATTTTTGGGCCTTTGGTCAAGATGGAATCAGATTACGATAAAAAGATGAAAGAATCGCAGACGCAGGAAGGAGTGATGGTTCGGTGGGATACGGGACTGAATAAAAAGCGTAATGCAATTTTTACTTGTTCACGACCTGATTCAGACTTACGTCTTGTGCCTGGAGATGAGATTCGACTACGTTTAGGACCAAGTGCAAGCATGTTGTATGGAAAAGATTGGGAAGGCACGGGTCATGTCCTGAGACTCGAGGAATCTGAAGTGGCGCTAGAGATGCGAAGCAATAATGTACCCGTTGAGATTACGGATGGATACTTAGTGGACTTTGTGTGGAAATCCACGTCATTTGACCGTATGCAAGCAGCTATGAAAACGTTTGCTGTGGACGATACGTCACTAACGGGATATTTGTACCACAAGATCTTAGGCCATGATGTTGGCGTCCAGCCTTTGCGTATTCCACGCTCGGTAGGTACTCACTTTTCGGCGCCTGGACTTCCAGAGCTTAATACTTCGCAAATGGAAGCAGTCAAAGGGGTACTAGAACAACCTTTAAGTCTAATTCAAGGACCTCCTGGTACAGGCAAGACGGTAACCTCTGCGTCAATCGTGTACCACATGTCGAAACAAAATATGGGACAAGTACTGGTAACAGCACCAAGTAACATCGCAGTGGATCACTTGACCATGAAAATTAGTGCCACAGGACTTCGTGTCGTGCGCCTTGCTGCCAAGAGTCGTGAGGCTGTGGCTTCGTCAGTTGAGCACTTGTCGCTTCATGCAATGATCAAGTCGCTGGATTCTCCGGACAAAGCGGATCTACGCAAGCTTATGCAATTGAAGGATGACCAGGGTGAATTGTCGTCTCAAGATGAGAAGCGATTTAAGTCACTGAAGCGACAAGCTGAACGGGAAATATTGCAAGCGGCAGACGTTATTTGTACAACGTGTGTGGGGGCAGGTGAGCCCCGGTTGTCAAATTTCCGGTTCCGCCAAGTGTTGATTGATGAAGCCACTCAAGCTACGGAGCCCGAGTGTTTAATTCCAATTGTGCAAGGTGCGAAGCATGTGGTGATGGTTGGCGATCATTGTCAATTGGGACCAGTTGTCATGAACAAGAAAGCAGCGAAAGCCGGTTTGAATCAGTCACTCTTTGATCGTCTATTAAAAATTGACTTGAAACATCGTCCATTCCGTCTGCGTGTCCAGTACCGTATGCACCCGTTTTTGTCGGAATTTCCTTCGAATGAATTTTACGAAGGTGACTTACAGAATGGAGTGGCAGCAAGTGAACGCCAGCTTTCGAATGTGGACTTTCCATGGCCGAATCCAAATAAACCGACTTTCTTTTACATTTGTCTTGGTGCAGAAGAAATAAGTTCCTCAGGAACAAGTTACTTGAATCGCACTGAAGCGAGTAACGTGGAGAAGATTGTCACTACGTTTTTAAAGGCTGGAGTTTTGCCATCTCAAATTGGTGTGATTACTCCTTACGAAGGCCAGCGTGCGTACGTTGTAAGCTATATGCAACGCAACGGACCCATGCGCTCGCAACTCTATAAGGATGTCGAAGTCGCAAGTGTTGACTCATTTCAAGGTCGTGAAAAGGATTTAATAATTTTGTCGTGTGTGCGCTCGAACGAAAACCAAGGTATTGGTTTCTTAAGTGATGAGCGCCGTTTGAATGTGGCGCTTACACGTGCTAAGTACGGCGTCATCATTCTGGGCAATCCACGTGTGCTAGCGAAGCAGTCCCTTTGGAACAAGTTATTGAACCACTATCGTGACAATCAATTGATTATGGAAGGCCCTTTGAACAATTTGACGCCATCTCACATGCAGTTCCCCCCGCCAAGAAACTCTGGGCGCAGTGCTAACCGTGATGGCAATGCTTTTAATCGTCAACGTGGAGCTGTCCCTCCTTTGGACTCGCGCTTTGACCCACGCTATGATCAAGCAGGACTTCCACCATTTGGATCATTTGTAGCTGGTGGTCTTCCTCCCCCTATACCACAACGTGGCACGCGTCGTGGACCAAGCAGCAACTATCTCTCTGGAAGTCTGGGTCCACCAACTCAGGATATACCTATTGAAATGGATGCTCCCTTCACGCAAATGGCTCAGACACAGCCTTTCAGTCAATTGTCAAATGATAAATTCATCATGTCGCAGGATGGCTTCATGTATGATCACGACTTTAAGTCTCAAAACATGCCAATGTCGCAAGATACCCACGGTCCGGGCAGCGACTATTACTAAGCCGAGTCTGTTGGAACACAGACGTAGCATCTGTGAGGTACCAATGTACTGAAACGTCTGCAGAAAACGCGTTTCAGAGAACGGGATGCAAGATCTTTTTGCTTTGACTTGCCGATGCTCAACAGGATGATAAGCTTGCGATTGGGCAAACAAAAGTTCGGAATCGTGTTGATGACAATTTGACAAATTACAGACTCCGTTGAACAAATTGAAAGCACTCAGCAATGCTCAGTGCTGGCGTCTTCGGCGTCAACAAGCTATCAAATAGTTTACAACACGTCGAATGGTATCGCGCTGACGTTATAGGTTCAAAATGACAGCAATATCGATAATGATAAACAAGGACATCTGCAAACGTTTCTTAGTTATTTTGGTAACTTGAACTCAATAGAAACAACAGTTGTTTCATTATTCCTTTTTGTTAAAAGCACAATGTCTTTTAACCCGGAACTGTTTGAGGACGATAATGGCAAGAAATTGCCTTTAGCTTACGAAAATGAATTCTTCATTCTCGAACGAGAAAAGATCACGTTTCAGTGCAAGACTCCTGAGTAAGTTCGATGATATAAAGTGATCTATATGAGCTAAGGTTGGCATCATTAGGCAAATTGTGTTTAATGGCAAAGGTCGGATCTATTGCACTACTCAGCGCATCATCTTTGTGGCTGATAAAAGCTCTATGAAGAATGGATGCTCCTTCGATGCGTTTGTACATGTTTTTTGCTCTAACGTCGTGTTTAGAAGTACTGATGTTGATTTTTAAGGAAATTCCGCTAGTGAAAATGAGTGAAGAAAAGTTTAACCAGCCGATCTTCGGGGCTTGTAGCATTTCGGGTTTTGTGGCTTCAGTAAGTAAATTTCTTAATGTTGTACTTGAATATGATGAATGAAATTGAATATGATGAAGAGTGGAGATGGTGAAGATATTGGAAAAATTGTCTGGAAAATTACGTTTTCTAATGGTGGTACTGGTATCGTTTTACCCGTTTTCTTACGGCTACTAGAAAAACGCAAAAGAAGAGGTGAATGCTGTTTAAAGCTTGGGAATTTTCTCGGTTTGCTAACATTATTGTATACCAGAGGAGCTTGATCTGGACTTCGTGCAAAATCAGAAAAAGGCGTTTGTTGACCCAAACGACCCAACTATACTTTACATTGCACAACCTATGAAGAAATCTGCAGTTTGAGGCACATGAAAAATCACTTGGGATCAAATACATTAATTCTGGCCTTTTCGAATTCATGTTCTTTGTAATGATACCCGTTTTTTAAGGTATCTAGCAAAGGTATCTGTCAGAATCTGCAGCCTGCAAACTTTCAAACGGTTTCTAGTTGTGTTTGCCCTTCTCTTTGCTTTTCATGCGAGCTATAGCTTCGTCTTGCCGATATATCCACACTCTTTGCGTCAGCTTTAAAATGACCTGAAATTGATGCATGACGATCCGATATCAAACAAATAGCTTTCAATTTGTGACTATTGTGAAACGAAAGAGTAGGTCGGTGAGACGCAAATACAACAAACATTTAGTGTAAGACATGAGAGGTATTATTCCCTAGGCTCTTTGAGTAGCAGCACTTGAACCAGCATCAATTTCAGCGGGCGATCTATCACACATTTTAAAATTAAGGCAAAGATGTCGTTCTTGTCAGTATATCAAATTTGCTTCATTCCATTGTGGACAATTTTTGGAAGCACGTGTTAACAGCCGATAAAGATATGGTGAGTAGAATCTTTGACGATGATTTAACCCAATCGGAACAGGGTACTTTATGCAAACGAACGCTCTACTGATTTCGACGATATGAAGATGAGAATGGCTCAGTCAGTATATATCTATTTCTACATGCACAATGGTTATCTCCTTCGCACCCACTCGAACCGTGATACGATACTATGGTATCCTCTTGGTGCTTCAGAGTATCGCCTAAAATTTGAGGGACATTTATGTACACAATAATATGTTACGTACGGGATTGCCGTGCACCTCGCACGGAAAAAGCGTTGACATTTTTTCAGCGCTAAGTAACGCGCAGAGAATGATCTACCAAGCACCGCTCAGATGCCGAACCAAGATCCTCTCAGGCTACTAATAGCTGTCGTTGCTTTTTGTAACGGGGTTACACCTCCCTGGTATGAAAGGGTGGGTCACACAAGATGGTGTGACCGTTCAAAGGTTACAAAAGACGGTGTAAACACAGAATGGTGTGGCTACACCGTAACAAGAAACCAGTACGTGGTGATACTGCCAGTTGTTGTGCATGTTAATTAGGTTCTACTATTTTTTGGGGATTTAAATATAGGCGGCTTTGCCGCAAATAGAACAGATAAATACAGGTTACATTTTGAACAGAAAGTGTATTTGCTTCGGATTAAGGTTCTGGGTACTCTTGAAGGTACGAATTGCAATTCGCTACACTCATAGGTTCTAGTATAGAACGTAAGGTCGGTGACTTTAGTAAGCCTCCTCTAAGCAAAGAGGTACGGCAGCCTCGCTGCACTTTGAATCCAAAATGTGTATACTAGTCGGAGCTGCACTTATAAAAATGTTGATGATTTCGGATCAAGCACTTCCTATTGTATATCGCTCCCACGTACACAGATATATTGATACATTGGCACCAAGGGGGTCACAATCATTGTGTCTGTGGTAACGAGGCCACGCATACTGACATCTACACCGAATCACTGTACCGGAAGTTTATCACTTTCTTTGCACATACTTGTGCTAGCTCTTACGAACATTATCCCTTCAAGAGTCCTCTCCTCATATTGCTCTGTGTGTAACATGACTCAGCAGAAAAGGCCACAGCTCTCGCAGCCGATGGCTCGCAACCTTCGTCCACCTAGGAGCGTCTGATGCGCGATTATCATGACTTTTGACCTCATATATGCACTTGACCGGGAACCATACGGCTGCGCATCACCAAAATGAGTCATCTTCTTTGCTCAACCTCACCTCTGCACGAGTTGCCTATTCTCAACTCGATTTATGCGAAGATGCTGCTGCCTACACAAAGCCCAACTTGATTTGCTAGTAAGAAGTTTTTACTTTTTTCTGCTCGCGATGATTAAATTGAACACTTCCACGGAAATTGTTTAAAGAAGTTTCGTGTCTGACGTGCTAACGTGAGCTTAGGACAACTTTGCAAGCAACGAGCTCACCGAACGGAACTTGTCGTTGATGTAATCAGCGCCTTAGTGAACGCTTAAAGCTTTCAACGTATAAAATGTGGGGGCATCAAATATATCTTCATAGTAGTTGCGTCAATGACCTTTGATGACCCAGTATACATCGGTACTAAATTTGGATGACCCAGCTACCGGTAACGTCTGATAATTATAAAAACACACAACTCCCCGAAATTAAACTTCTTATAATTTATGCATCTTCTCTTTTTTGCCGATCTACCGTATCAGCAATCATGGTTTTGGCATTGCATCAAAATTTAACTTATGCCTTATCGCACTTGTTAAAGCGGATGATAAGGAAGCAATTCATAAATCTGTTGTGCTTGTATCCAGCGGCAAATCACACCCGCAGCTAGATTACTAAAGATGTTCTCATAATTTTCATCATACGTTTTTGGTTGGATAAGAGATTGATAAGTTCCGTTAGAGTAAATTGTGGCTAGAAATTAATAGATTCGTAAGTAGTGAGAGGCTTTGATTATCAGCCACAGGTTGCCTTCTGGCCAACATCAATCAACATATTATTCGAAGCACCGCAACAAGTTTGGTATAATTATCCAAAGCAGTCAATAGTAATGAGGACGCCCTCAGATGATAATAATGAAAATAATATTCTCTTCTCTGCGATCCGCACCCGTCCGGACGCACTTGATGTAGGTCGTAACTGTGACCACCTCTGGTGTAGGGTTTGCCTCTATCGCGACGATAAGACTGTGCAGCACCTTGACATAGTCTACTTATTTCCAGGTCCCATGACGGTTAGTCAAAAATTTTACAACCATTAAGGCGCTGTATTAGGCAGTCGCTTCCATTCTTATTATGTTAGGAACGAATTCTGACAGAGTCGGTTTTATTCCTCAAGCACGGCTTCCTAGCCTGGAGACCACAAGCGCAACGCACTTTTGTTTGGCATGGTTTGTACCAGCTTTCTTCATCCAGAGTGTAACGGGGTTACACGAACCCTAATAACAGGGGGGTATCACACGAGATGTGCATAATGTGACCACACACCCAAACAAGAATACGGTACGGGCTAGGTAGCCAGTAATTATGTATGTATTTAGATTTTACCACATATATTTATTATATTTAGGAAATTCTAAGCTTTTAACATTAGAATAAAAATATAAATAAAAATCGGTTTCGATTTTGAGCAGAAGTGTTCGTTTGCCTTGGTTAAAGCTTTAAAGTACG